>NC_081425.1:19434713-19649713 GCF_949786415.1 Peromyscus eremicus | reverse complement strand
TTTATGGGAAACATTATACAAATGGCAGTGCGTGTGATTCCCATTATTAAAATAATTTGTCATTGTACGAAAAAAAGGTATAAATTTCAAGAAAGAGTCTTCTTTAGTTATCTGCCCTTTTTTTAATGACAGTGGCTTTTGTGCAGTAAAGACAGACACGTTCTCAGGCAAAGCCCATTTCAGGCCAGAATTTCTGAAAGCCCTATTAATGTTTCATGCTAATCAAGGAGAGTGGGAAATAGAGCTGACAGGTGCTTTCTAGTCTGCTTATTCCTGTCTTCCTGCATTAGACATTACTAGCTAAAACAGGACCAATGGGGTTCTTAGCCAATGCATATAGTAAGGAGGAAAAAAAAATAAAATGATTCTTGGCTTAAGTTTGCTGTTGTTTTTCATCTTGGATGAGCTGATAACATTCCTGGTCATATGAGCACATTGATTATTAATAAATCTGTCTTACTCTAAACTGTAAGCTCAAAAGGGACCTGCCATTTGGACCTAGCATTCAAGTACAGTGAGCCGTGCTAATTTTGAATCTATAGAAAGGTTCATCTGGGTTTGTCATGTTAAAACACTGTGCCTATTACTTGAGTAATTTGTCTATATCTGTTACTTGAGTCTTTGTCTATATCTGAAATTTCAAATGGAAATTTCATGGATGGATATGATGAACTTAGTGTCCATAATGTTATCTAGGGACATGATTTAGATAGGAATAAATATGCTTCCTGCTCTCCTCAAAGGAACGCTTACTCATAACCATACATTTCAAAGCACAGTGTCAGAATGTGCATTTCATTCGATTGGAGGAAGGAAAGATGATTTATTGATGGGAGAGGTGTGGTTTTAATTACTGTTGTTGTTTTGTTGGTGTCACATTTAATTGATGGAATGCATTAGATTATTTTATGATTTCTTGTTAAATTCTAAGTGTCATGTTCTTATGGAAATGTTTTCATTTATTCCAATAAAAACATGCTTAAAATGGTAACTTAGCATGACTTACTTTTCCACATCTTTTATTCATAAAAATGCTTCTTTTCCTAAAATACTTTTAGATATGCCAAGAACCATTACATTTAACTTTGGCTCCCAAGTATCTGTCCTCTTCTGGCACCTACTGTCTTTCATGAGAAGGTGAATGGTGACATGTGGTGGTTTGGGTATATAATGACATGGTACTCTGCAATGTTTTCAAGTAACATGGATAAATTCACAAAAACCTTAACAAAAGAACAAACTATGATTATCCATAGTTAGTGGTAAAGAATCATTCACTTCCCCTCTTTCTTGAAGATGAAAATTCTTTTATTTTGTTAGCTGCTTCCTCTCTCTACAAAATTCAACTGCTCTAAGATTTTAGGAAGTTAAATAAAGGTCTAACCCAAGTAGTCTGATTAAAAAAAAATCTGAGGTTATAGAGCCTATGAGCATGTCCAGAGAATTTCAAATACTTTCTTTCCTTTTGCCTCAGTAAGGTATACTTTCTAGCCATATTTGCATATTGAGCTAAAGCAAAATACGGAAGGAAACCTCCTAGGTAGTGTAACGAAGCTCAGTTTTCTCTTCTCAGCTTCCGGATAATAGCAGGTCTTCACTTTTATATATGTTTTGTGTATATGCCTGAGAGTCTGTCATTTCCTGACACCTACTGTCTTTCAGAAGAAGATGAATAAGGACATATGCCCCTCTTCTGTGATATTCCCTAAGCTTTAAGTGTCAGGATTGTGTTGTATTAGGGCTTGGCACCCGTGGTTAGCTGATCTCTCCATTTTGACCAGTTGTGACTTTTTGTAATGTCGTCTATCTGTTGCAAAAGCAGGTTCTTTGATGAAGGACAAGGGCCAGTTTTCATGGGTATAAAGACAGGTACTTAGAACGCAGTTAGGGGTTATACTGTTTTAGGAAACTGGCAGGTGTGGGATCTCCTCTCGGTCCCGTGGCCTCACCAGCCACAGGTATTTGGTTAAGTTTACAGAAGTGGACATTAGTTCTTTTCTATTGAAAAGGCCTTAGGTTTAATTAGGTTACTGTTTCTTATCCTCAGAATATAAGTGTCACTATTGCAGCTTTCAGAATATCTTGCCAGTAGGTCATTTGTTGTGGTTGCTGGCATTATGGATGAACAGGACTAGTGGTCTCTTTTCTCCATTGGTAGCTTGTGTGGCTCTTTCTGAATCTATGGGAGCTAGTCCCCAGTGAGGAGGCATCCAGGTCAGAGAGAGATCCATTTATTCAAATCCTGTGTCTTAAATGTGTGGTGTCCTAAGCAGCAGGTTCTTACCTTCTTTTTCTGGAAGGCATTGGCACCTTTTTAATTTGGGGTGGGGAGGGGATAAAATTTTTCAAGTTTTATGGAAGTCACAAACACGTGCCTTTTAATTTTTGTGTTCTTTGAAACTTGTATGCATGCACATAATGAAATCTGATGGTTTTCACTTCTTCGTGTCCCCTTCCAACTTCCCCCTTGACTTCTCCTGATGTATGACTTTCCCAACTTCATGTCTTTCTCTCTTTTTGATTTGTTAAATAACACATTCAGTTCATTTACTGCTGCCCATACACATGCCTGGTTATGGAGCTGTCTGCTGAAATACAAGCAGCCAGTCTACTAGTGGCCATACACCAAAGAAGAATGGTTCTTTTTCTCCCAGCTGCGATCAACTACCTATAGCTCCTCACTTAGGGATTGGGGCTCTGGAGCTCCTCACCTGTCCATACTGGAACATTGGCTGGCATGTTTTTGTTGAGGTCTTTGGCAGAGAACCACTGCTTCTGAAAGCTCACAAGTACAATCACCAAGTCGTATCCAAAAGACTCTACTTCATAGCACCCCTCCCTGTCTTCCAGCTCTTACATCCATTTTGCCTCTCTTTTTCAATGTGCCTTTCACCTTGGTTGGGGCAGGGTGTTGATAATGATGTCAAAATTTTACATGTACTCAAAATGTTGCATATATTGTAGGGAGGTCCACAAATTACATAAAACTTAAGCAGGGACAACAGGTTTTTTTTAAAAAAAAATTCTTCCTTTCATATCACCCAAATTAGTTCTAACATCATAATTTAGATCCCAGTTTACCTTGTATAGCAGTGAGAACTCTGCGTTCACACTAGAAGCAAAAGAGGTCCTGACAATATATGGCTTTGCTACTTCTCCTTTAGTCACACCTCTAACTGGTCTTAATCCTACTCTGTCATTTATGGCAGTCCAAGGGAATCATTTTTTCTTATGAATGGAATTCAACACTCCTAGTAGTTTTCTGAGGAAATGTAAAAAAAAGGCCTGGATATTTGAAACTAGAAATGGAGACTCTGCTTCTAGCACAGTTGTCTGCATACCAGAAGTCTAGTTCATTTTTAGTTTTGAATAATGTAGAACTTCATCCCCTTTGAATGTATATGGGGGGTCATAATCAAATGGATGTACATAAGCAGCTGTGCATGCATGTGCGTATATGTGCAAGTGTATGTGAAGGCCTGGGTCCAACTTTAGCTGTTATTCCTGAGTATCATCTGCCTCATTTTGCAACAGGGCTTCTCACTAGCCTGGAATTCACTGAGGCCACTAGGCTGGCTAGTCAATGAGTCTCAGGGATCCACCTGTCTTAATTTCTCCAATATTGGAATTACAAGCCCATGTCACCATGGCCAGTGTTTATATCTGTTTTGGGAGTCAATCTCGTGTCCTCGTAATGCATGGTGACAACTTTACCAACAGAACTATTGCTCCATCCAAAACTTCATCTTTCTAATGCCACTAAGAGGACTCACCCTTGACTAGCTGCAAAAGAGCACAAGGTACAGTTGTGAGATGTTACTTTGGATGAAGGGTTTACCAGTGTGAGATAACAACAGATTCACTGGAGAACCTTATGCTAATCTGTGAGAAAATATATGTAAAGAGACACTTGGCTATTGATATTTTTCTTTAAGACTGACATTTGCCTTTACTAACAATCTGTATTAGCTAGAGCCAGAATACTACATTATTGTTAAATATTCGTTATTCATAAGAATGCTTCATGTGTTCTTTCTGCCCTTTCTCAGTCCTGAGCTTGTCACTCAACAGATACCCAAAAGCAAAATCAGTTTCTGAGCAATAAAAAAAAAAAAAAATGAGTAAGTAAAGAAGAGCTGTTTCTACAGCTCAAGATGTGATTAGGGTTGAAAATAAAAACAAATTTAAGATATCTTTGTTGACTCAAAAGTTATGGCAGACTAACATCATTTACTTCAATCTCCTATAAAATTTACAACACACATCCCATCCTTTGCTTTCAGTTAGACTTCTTTACATCTTCTTACACATTCTTTCAAATTTCCAAATATTTAATTTCTCCCTCATTGGAATGAAGTTGATGTAAATAAATTTAAAGAGAATTAGTACTGGCAAAATTTGAAGGCAATAGTTGGTATCAAAATGATGCTGAAATGCTATCATCAAACCTGGAAAAGTAGTGTGATCCATTTGCAATACTTTGTAGACACAAACTAAAAATATTTTTATCATCACATACATATAATTCTTATTCATCAGTACCTCGAGTCTATATTTAACGAAGATTTCAGTCGGTACTGAAGTTAATGGGGACTATTAGTTGATATTAACCTGCATTATTCTTCCTTTATGCCGCTGGTTGTTTTTTGTTTTTTTTGTTGTTGTTGTTTACTTTTTTGTTCTTTGGGAGGGGGCCGCTACCTAACTCCCAAATAAACACATGTGGGGGCTTATTCTTAAATATGAATGCTTGGCCTTAGCTTGGCTTAGTTCCTTGCCAGCTTCCTTAACTTAACTTATTCCGTCTGCCTTTGGCCTCTGGGCTTTTCCCGTTCTCTTCCATAAACCTTACTCTTACTTCGTTGCTGGCTGTGTGGCTGGGTGGCTGTCCCTTGATGTCCTCCTCCTTCTCTGGCTCCTTCTTTTCAATTTTCTCTTGCCAGATTTCTCCTTCTATTTATAACTCTCTGCCTGGCAGCCCTGCCTATTCTTTGTCCTGCCTTGCTATTGGCCGTTCAGCTTTTAATTAGACCATCAGGTGTGTTAGGCACAGAAACACAGCTTCACGGAGTTAAACAAATAGAACATAAACAAAAGTAACACACATTAAAATAATATTCTACTACACCTTTATTCTAGACAACTTTCAACTGTTCACGCCCTTTCCATGGAAGGTATAAATATTTCCACAGTCCACTGGCTTTTCCACTTAAATTTGGCACTTAAGGTTTTTATTTTGCTTTCCAGTCTTGGAACCTTAAAAGTGTCATGTTGATTGAACTTACATCAGTGGATCTATAGTTAGATATTTAATATCTAATAGCAAAATAGTTTCTTAACTCAGGGATATAGCCTAGTTCCCATCAGATAAGGTTTTTCAGTATTTCTCAGGCTATTATAGTAAGAGTTACATTTATTTGTCTTTGTTAGGCAGATAGGAAACAAATATGATCTCCATTGTAGCATACATTTAAGCTTTTTTATAGGGTTATAGAGAAGATCAGAACAACTTTTAGTGGGCTCGCCCTTACAATACCTGTCAGTTTTTCTAAAGGAAAAGTCACATTCTGAGCACGACCATCACGTCTAAAGCAAACAGTCCCCAAGCAGCCACGGTCTCTTCTGATAAGGACAAATAGACATGTAAAGACAAGCGCTGAGATTGCAGTGTCACACCCAGGAGCTGTGTCCATGTGTTTTCCCAAAATAGGAGAAAAACACCTCAATCTATTTGTCAGGCACATATCAGACAAGACTAGTCAAATCCAGAAGCCATAACCAGCATATCTGTGATAGAGAATCAGTACACAGCAAGTTGATGCTCTGCCACGGTTACACCTTCTCATGTGGACCATCTTCAAATAGATGGTGTCTTGAGAGGTCTGAGACTCCTCAGTAACACTGGAAACACACAGCCTGACCAGGTTCTTAGGTCATATGACCATGAAAGACTCTGAATTCCCCTAGCTGGTCACTAAGAGGAGTCTCCCAACTAAAGACTCCGTACAGTATTTTAATTTCAGTTGAAATTAGAGTCAATTAGAGGGTAGCTTAGATGCTAAAATAGGAAACTCATTTTTAGAAGGAGTCATCAATTGCATTAGCTGAATTTAATGTCTTCTCTCAGTCACAATTTGGGCAAACCTGTCTATAGGGAGAAAACAGAGTTGAACTAAAAGGGGAAAGATGCTTATTTTCACGTTGAACTCTAGCAGGAAAATTCATTCAAGGTAATGGTGATCTCTTCCTCAGGAGGCAAACAAAATATATGATATAAGTAGTAAAACTATGGGAAAATACAAGGCAAAGTGCAGTGACCGATACGAAAGGAAGAAGATAAACCTGGAGAGCAGTGTTAGGAGGGCTATTTAAGACCCTCACATGTGAGAAACTGTTTAAGTAACTGTAATAAATCATTAATGAGTGAGCAGTAAAACACTGTTTAATCATTAATTAACTGTGTATTAACAGTAGAAAATATTAACAATTCATCCTTAATGTACTGGATGACAGCTACAGTATTAAGTGCTTGTGGATTCATGTAATTGACTATTTAACTTATTTTCTAATTAAGTTTTAATAAAGTTATAATTAAATTATTGGAGTTTTTACTTCTGTTCACTGCCTAAATAATATGATTTTACACATGATGATTTTCAGTCTAACTAACTTTACTGTGTTTGTGTTTCGCTTATTGCTAAAGTACTCTTCTATGTGTGTTTTAATGGTAAAATTTCTCCAAATGCAATATAACAGAGATTTCACATAATCACTTGAATGTATACATACACGTAGCCATTTTATTCTTCTGTTTTCAAATATACCAAAAAGATATCTAATCTGAAATTGAATTGACTTGATTGAAGATAACTCTAGAATTCTTAGATGACAAGTACCTCTAAAATAATTGTCACATAAATATTATTCCTGCTACAACCCAAATGTTACTTAAAGGAATTCTGATTGTTTTAACTAAAGCTTCACACTTGTATAGCACTTTGAAAAGTTTCTAACTCACTCATTTTTTTTATAATAAGGGCACAATACATAAAATGACAACAGATGCTTTACCTTAAAGACAACATTTAACTTAGGCAATGATATCCTATTTTTTGTTCTTGTGATAAAATACCTTCAAGGAGATTGAGTTCACTAGAAGAAGAAAAGAAAAAAAAATAATGAAATGACCCAAAAAAACAGTTTGTTACTGTATAGACTAGGAAAGTGTTGTAAATTGTGGGCTTAATATTATTTTCTTCTTCTAGTTAATATTATAACAATGATTCTTAATAATTATATTTGTAGAAAACAAAGTGTATTAACTTGTTTATGTGTCAGGAACGTGAGAAGATTGACTATCTGCTATGGAGCCATATATCCTAGGATGCACTTTACTGAAATAGAATATTAACATTTTTAATCAAATGTTTACAGAAAATAAATATTTCAGTTGACCATCTGAGCAATAAAAATCTTTGCAGTCAGTAATATTGCCTCTGCGACTCTGGATTAGTTGTGAATAGGGGTAAACAAAAACAGAAGCTAATCCATGCTTGGGTTAACTCTGGGGTGTCTAAGTGTATTGAAAGTAAAGGACTATATTTACAGAGCCATCAACTCACATCACAAAGATATGGCCCTGTGGCCTTTGTCACACTTGTCAATCAATCCCCACCATTATTCAATCAGGTGGTATGCAGGGAATCCTAGACCAGAGGGTACAATCCTGAATAAATGGATTTGTCTACCCTAACAAGGCTACATTTGATTTAATGACTGCCCAATCACTAACTCTACTCCTGCCCCCCCACAGGCAACATTTCAGAACTGTCATAGGGAAAATACAATTGCTAGGACTTCAAAACTTCCTTTTCCTTCCTTTTGAAATTAAGTTTTATATATTTCCAAGCATAAATTGGCTGATTTTTGTAATATAAACTTTTCTGAATAAAAGGCAAAAATCAGTAGAGTTGTTAATAATAACAACAATATTTTCTTATAGGGACAAAGTAAAGCTATTTTTTCATGGCAGGCATAAAACAGTTTATCTAAATCACTGTTCCCAGTTCCTAAACAGCATGTGCAGTGCCATGATGGAGTATGAGCTAGCTGTGCTCCCTCTCACAGAACAAGAAGACTTGATTTGCTATGTCTTTTCAAAGGGCTCTACACTTCAGTGCATGCAATTTCAGTCAGCTCAGTAGTTGTGAATAAAGCTAGACTTGCAGCTCTAGAGAAGATTCTACTGCCGACAACTGACTGGTGTGTCTCTTGTCTGTGAAGTAACCTTGTTAATGGGCCCAAACCAAGTACTGCGGCTGCTGAGTGTAACTGCAACCATTGCTGGAAAAATCAGTTCAGAAAGCCTGTCTTGGTAGCTCATATCAGGCTCACCCTCCTGGGACAGAGGTCCTGAATGTGACCATGTTTTTCTGGAGTAAAAGGTTAGGATAGGGCTGGAGTTTGAAACGGCTCAGTGGTTAAGAATATTTATTGGTTGTGTAACAGACTCAACTTCCACACAACCCAATACCTGCAGGTACTATGGCCTATGGCGTACAACCTCCTCTAACTCCAGTTCCAGGAGATCTGATGCCCCCTTCTGGCCACCAGATACTCACAGTGTGAACATAAACATATACATTCAGGCTTAACACTCACACACATCACAGAAGTTAAAGCAATGAACATAGCAAGCCACTTTCTCTCAACATAAATGCTATCCAAAGTTAGTGTAGAATAATGAGACAAAAAGGAAGTTTTGTAGGGCACTGCTAGTGTTAAATGACTTGCATATATTGGGAATATTGACTCAACAGGAAGAGCAGTGAAAAAGATCTCTAGCTTTGGATGTCAAGCCACTGGGAAACATTGTAGCTGAAATTTTCACTCCAGACTTTTGTGTTAGTACTAAGCTAACTTCTTTGATGGCTAGCAGAGCCCCAGAGGTTATCACCATGCTTAGAACCGTGTAGGTCAGCACTGCCCAGTGGGAAATAATTATGAGCCACATCTGTAATTTTAATGTTAATTTTAGGAATACATTTTACTTAGCACAACAATTCAAAAATGTGTAAGCAATTGAATTATGTGAATAAAAAAGATGATATTTACTTTCAGTTATAGTGCTCAGGTTGATCACAGTGCCACTGCTCGGGGGGGGGGGGGGCTATAGGAGTACACACCTGTGAATGATCAATTCATGAGGTACGGGAATAATACATGAAAGATTAAGTGTCAAATGAATAATGAGTACACTTAAAATGATATTGTTTTGAGATTATTACATATATGGAGATTATACGCCACCAATGTTTTCTTTTTAAAGTTCTTTTGAAAATTTTTGAAATTATAATTATATTTATAATTATATATAATTATAATTTCTCCTTTCCCTCCAAACCCTCTAATATGTCTCTCCCCACTCTCCTCCAATTTCATCACCTCTTTTATGCTCATTGTTATTGCGCAGATATATGTGTATACATCTATATTTCTAAATACAACCTGTTCAATCCATGTATGTATGTTACTTGTATGTATGTTTTTGAGACTGACTCTTTGGCACTGGACCATCAACCAGTTGGCATGTTCTTTCCTGGCGAAGACCACCTCACTCACTTCCAGCTTTCCTCGGTTGACTGTAGTTCTTAGTGTAGGGTTGAGACCTTGTGGGCTTTTTCCTGTCCAGTTCAGCATGACCACTGGTGTCACCCTTGTTTAGCTCATGTTTGGGCAGTCATGTTGGTGAGATTTTATGGGTGTAGCTTTGGATGTTACTAGGGAAAACAATACCGCAGCACACTCATTGATCCTCCGGCTCTTACACTTTTTGCCACCACTTCAGTTCCCTGAGCCGTAGGTGTGGGTGTGGGAGTGTTTCATAGATGTGTCCACTGGGACTGGGCTTCACAGCTCTTCATTTTGATTGGTTGTAGTTTTCTGCAATAGTCTTTGTCTGTTGCAAAGAGTTTTCTTTATGAGGGGTGAATACTATATTTATCTGTGGGTATAAAGAAAATATTTATTGATTGTTGTTAGGATCATGCAAGCTTCCAAAGGGAAGAGGCAACTAATAGTCCTACCAAGCTATGGCACCTATGAATCATATCAATGACCAGCATGGCATAATAACCATAAGGATGCAGTAATGGCACACATAGATTGATGGTAACCAACAGCTCTCTAATTAAACTTAAGACCTGCTCTACATGAGTGAAACTATGCCTGGTACTGGAAACTTAGATAACTATTCAGTGCTAGTGAAGTTATGCTTGTTGGAAGAGAATCTAAAACCTGTAAGTTATTAAAAGATCTTAGCTGGGCATTGGTGGCACATGCCTTTAATCCCAGCACTCGGGAGGCAGAGTCAGGCAGATCTCTGTGAGTTCAAGGCCAGCCTGGTCTCCAAAGCGAATTCCAGGAAAGGCACAAAGCTACACAGAGAAACCCTGTCTCGGAAAAGAAAAAAAAAAGATCTTTTAAATGGTGATTGTGAATCATCAAAATTATCTGAATTTTAGAATAACTCTGACTTGAATTATTACTTTGTGTAAAATAATTCCACCAGCTAAATACACCCAATTTCCAAAATATTCATTGCCTAAAACTTGAGGATTAGATGCTATAAAGTATAAAATGTATTGAGTTTTTAGGAAAATTAAGCTTGCCTAGGCTTTTTATTGACCATAACCTCAAACTAATTTTAGGCTTATTTCTCATTACAAGTTGAAAGCATATTTCAAAGAAATGTGTTTTAGAGCAATTATACAATTTGTTGCTTTTGTTTGGTTATAATTGTAGGCCTGGTAATAAATTATATGCTGGTATTTAAAAGTGAAGACATTGTAAATAGAAGGGGTTCCTGCCAGATATATATGATCAAACAACATCCTTGATCAGTGTTTTTCTCCTTTTAACATTAAAAGTAAATTTTACAGATGGAAGAGAATATGATAGAAATTTTAAATATGTTGTTGAGAGAAGTGGGTGAGGGATGAATTTGATATAAATTCATTGTACAGCATTTTCAAAGAACTGATAACAATGAGAAAATAGGATGTCTTCAGTACTATGTGTTCTGTGTAGCACAAAATTGCAAACTAGGTAGATTTGCATGAGCCATTTTAAAAGACATTACATGAAAACATCATAGGGCTAGAGGGGAAGAAATAATTGCTTACTGGAGGAATATTTTATTATGATAAAAAGACAAACTCATTTTAATCAAATCACAAATTGTTCTTCTCTATAAAGAAGTTGTTTTTGATCATTTCTCAGCAGGATAAGTAGGAAATAGTCTTTTGAATAGTGGTGTGGAGGCACTTAGACAGCATAGGTCAATCATTCCATTTATAATCCAAATATATATGAATGACCTAAATAACCCTATTGTTTTACCACTTTCTATTTCAGTTACTTGACATCATCATAAATATTGAAGTGTGAGACTAAAAATCTGGAAAATCAGTTGCTACACTTAAGGTGTTATTTCCACATCATTGTGTACACTCTGCAGTAACTGTCAGAACTTTCAAATGATGTATCTTAAAATTAAGTTATGGCCTTGAGAGCTTGTTTGGAGGGGGGAGAACAAGGGAATCTGTGCCTGTATGTAGAACTTAATTGTATTGCAAAATAAAAATTTTTTAAAAAAAATTAAGTTATGGCAGGTTAAATAGCAACTTATATGATAAACAGATTTCAGGTCTTCTTCCTAAATATAAGAGTTCTATGGCCAGTCAGAAAGTGCCCAAATAGGTACCCGCTACTATAGGACCTTTTCGTTAGTAAAAAGCCTTCCTCAGAAGCAGCTATTTTACTTTTATTATTTTATATTTAGTTCTCTGGCCTGAGACAGTACAAGCTAACCATATTTCCCCAAAGTAAATATAGTAGTTCTCTTATTCTCAGACTTGGAGGTGTTTTTGTGATTTTTCTTTTTCTCTTTCAAAATATACAAGTCATCTTCCAGAGCAAAGCGTACTTGTCAACACACATGTCAGCCAACTTTAAAAAGAATTGTCTGAGAAAAAAATAAAAAGTAAATTATTTAAGTGGAGTTGTAGGGGAAGCTTGAAAGAATTCTGTTTGGAAGGTTTCTTTGCTTCTCTTTGCCAATGGAAGGCAGGTTTGGATCCCTTGCTAGTCAGCTGCTGTCATAACTCGGGCTGACAGTTCACATTGAAAATTCTGTTTTCCTCTTTCCCAGGAAAGCAGTCAAAGTTAAGCCAACAAACTGTTCTTGGCAAGTGCCTTACTGCTGTTTCCTCTCCTTTAAATTAGCCATTTGGGTTCTTTGTGGCATCTGTGAATGGGCTTCCAGGGCTGGCGACAACAGATTTGAGAGGGTACTAAACACAGAAGAAAACAAGGGGAGAGTCTCTTTAATGGAACATGTGGTTGTGTGACATCATAATTTTAGACAAAAGGAGAAAACTCTTGTTGTGTGGAAGAAGCAAAGAGAAACAACCTGTGTGAAATTACTCAAGCAAAGCTTTTTGAGCTACAATTGAATTTTGTAGTGAGCTTTGGTTGTCAAATATATTACAGCTAATGAGATTCCATTACAGAGGATGAGAGAATTGGGGAAACCTCTCCATATCATTTAGCTCTTGTGCAGAGACTGATAACAAGATGGTTATCTTTATGTTAGTTTCCAAAGCTGTCCCACCAATATGAAGTTTGAAATTCTGTAATAAACTTTGCCAAAATAGTTATGGAAAGTTACTTGATGAACCACTCAAGGGAGTAATGTATCCAGGATTTACTTTAAGCAAACCTAATAGTAAACTCAACCCCTAGAAATACAAGAGAGCAAGTGTGGACAACTGATATTATTCACAATGGGTTTAAAGAAGGATTATTTCATTAAAGGGTGCACATTTCTTTTTTCCTCTATTTTTATTAGTATATATAAACTGTAAAAAAAATCCATAATGGATTTCACTTTGACTAATCATATAATATATATACATGTAACTAACTTACTTTGATCCTATTGGCTTTCTTCATCCCCCTCTCTGTCCCGTCTCCCACCTTCTACTGGTCCCTTTCCTCTTCCCAAGTGTTCTCGCATCTACTTTCATGTCTTTTTCAGTAAGACTTTTAGTAAGGTTTCCTGAATACTAAATACAACAATTTTTTTCTGACAGTTCCCTCTAACTTTAGAGAATCTTTTTTGTACCACATTATAGCAATTTTATCAAAATATTAAATCACTAACAATTACATCATAACCATGAACATGCCTAGTCCTACCTATATTATATATGAAATAAAAATGGGCATGTAAATACAGTGAATATAGGAAATACCTATACAAAGATTTTTGTCTTTCTTTACCACACACATTTTTATGTGTTCATCACGGCTATGGGAACAGTGCTGTTCCACTAACTAACTTATCTGTAGATAGTACAGTATTTGCAAGGCCAGTTCATTAAGGTTAATTTGTTCAAAAATATTAGAATCATTAATTTCTGGCTTGTAGCTAATGGCCGTTCTCAGCCAGCATCTTGCTTCGTCATTAGTGTCACTGAGATTATAACTCACACCCAACTGTTTTTACACTATCTAATAGAATCAATTGATGCGATGGTTGACAAGATGTTGTTTTGCATTTTGTCATCACACTAATGTACATGGCTTCAAGGCATTGGCATCCATAATGTGGGGCAGTTTTGTAGGAGACTGGAATAGGCTGAAGCTGCAAGGGCCATTTCCATAAAATATTAATGAAATTGAAAAATACACTGGGGTTGAAGGCTTGTCTGCTAAATGCAAGGTAAAATCTATTCTGTTCTGCTTTCTGATGACTGTAATTAGCAGCCCTAATTAAAAATTCAAACCTTGTGTATATTTGAAAGCATGAATCTTAGCTCGCATCGTGTTTATTTCCTTTACAAAGTATTTTATTTTACAACACTAATTGAACAGGATCCTTCCTAGTCCGACAGCCGCAGCTGGCTGGAGCCAGTTTATGTATCCAGTCTCTCAAGACTACTTCCTTTTGTAAGCAATAAAACATCTTTAAAAAACATGTATGTGCTCTCTGTGAGCCATTAACTCTGTGCCATCCAGCACAGGCTGGCCTTCTCCACACACATTGTTTTTTTTTTTTTTTTCTTTTTTCCCCCTTTCACTTAAATGTGACCTCTTTGAAGACGCTGCTTTTCTCTGATCTTCAATATTTAATGTGGATTTACTTACATTAAATGACCACCTTACTAAAGGAGCGGAGGCCCACTTCTGACATTATTTATGAATCATATACCCTGTGCAAAAATACGGAAGGAATTGCACGGGAATACCTATTAGTTCTGGTAGAAAAATCTACTGTTTAACATTGTTCTCTAAACTTAGCTTCACATTTGAAGTCAGAATGTTGAGGTCTCACGAGGGAACCAGTGACAGTGACTGAGGTCCTAAGTGAGAGAGTCATGCTACTTAGAGAGGAGAAACACCAGATGGAAGCAGAGGCAGAGCTGGACACAAGTCAAAACCAGAATCTGCCCCACCCTGACCCCACAACAAGAACCATCAGAAATAGAAAACATTCTTTAAAGGCGATGAAAATACATTTTCTTTAATGTAACGCCAGTTGTTGACAACTGGCGGCGGGGGGGGGGGATGGCAGGCTATCAGAATGTGGTTCAGAATAATTAAGGAAAAATAACGCCTGCCTTTTGCTTACTTCATCTGAGCCTGCCAACTTGGAGTCACATTTTCCTCAACTATGAAATGGGTGTACATGTAATTACCTGACTCAAGTGTTTCATCTAGTGGAGGTGTTCTGAGTAGGCACCTTGAGAACGCTAAAGTGCCGTGCAAAATCCAGAACTTCATTCGAAGCACATTCCTTCCCTTCTAGTGATTCAAACCAGGAGCAGAAAATTAATGCAAATTGGTTATCAATACTGCTGGAATTACCCTTAAAATTTGTACAGCCCAATGTTACATAGACATTCATTAAGTTGGGTCTGGAGTGCATAGGACAAAGAAGTCCTTTTATCTCCTAATGAGGTTTTGATCTAATTTCTTGGAAACACCATTCCTGATATGATATTGAACCCACATAAGTGAAAAAGTTGATTACGCTGTACTGAAATATCACAATTGTTTAGCCACCAACTCATTGCTTTGAATGAGGAAATGAATGAATAAGCAATTCCATTTGAGGGTGAATGGTTAAACAGGACTTCTAAAATACAGTATTTTTCAATATTAGGAAATAAGTAGTTTATTTTGTTGAATTGTAAACTATTTAGATCATAGAATCATATAGTCTTTGCCCCGGGCTTAGGATCTATATTCCTTATACATGGAGCTTCTTCACTATAGGAAATAAAAGTTTTCCTGGAACAAGGAGTATTGAACATGAGGCCATTAAGAGGATATGAGGTCTGCTAATATTTGGGCTATTGAATTCTTCAACTGACAAATTTTACACCTGCCTTCTTCACTCCAAATACACATTTACTTTGTCTATTGAATGGAGACCTGCCTTTTCTCTGAAAGTGAAAGGTAGAATCAATAACTTTAGGTCAAGGAGGGAATAAGATAACATGATTTTGTGAGTGTCTAAGGTATGTGGAGGGGAAGTGGCTTGAGAAAAGTGGGTGGTGATGGAAGGAGGTCACCTAGAGTTCTAGGCTTAGTCAAAGTCGCTTGCTCCAGCTGCAGTGACATGAACTGCTGTCGTGAAAAACAGCAAATCTCAACAGCATACTGTCACATGTGCTTATGCAACTTCTCCTGTGAGAGAGCAAGAATGTGAGCAGTTTCCTCCCTGCTCAATAAAATGAGGCAGGAGAAGAAGACCTTATGTAAACTACAAAGCCTGGGGAGATGCCCACTACTCCTGTTGTCCAGCAGGCACGCAATGTTGCCAGTCCAGGTGACAGGAAACAGAGTTCACTTCCTGCCGTTCCCATCTCTTCCTTCAAATCACCAAGGGTTCTGTTCATAAAAACCTTCTTTTCAGTTCTGGCCTCCAGCAGAGCTGCCCCCTGCTGCACAGCTGTGCTCTGCTCTCTCAAGTTCTCTTCCGAGGAGCATCCTCACCCAGCTCTCAGTGGCCTGAAGCCCTCCTGCACAGCTGCTCTCAGGGGCTGCCGGCCTGCCACTCACTTTACTGGTCCTGTCTCTGAGCACTATGTCTAGTTACAGACAGCTGGGATACAGTGACAGATGGCTTGCTTCTGAGATCACAGAGGGCTCAAGTCCCAGAACTTCGGGAGGTGGGTCCCTCCTCTTCCTCCCGCCTGACAGACGACATGATTTTTTCTTCAGGACAGGAAGCTGGAAGAATGGAGTTAAGGTGTATGGCGAGAGTTAAGCAAAACTCTAGAAAACCATCACAGAAGAAGGCTGATGTGTCTTTTGTATTTATGAGAGGCAAGGTGGGCATCTAGAATCAAACTCACACTCAAGATTTGGATGTTGATGAGGGTCAATTCCAATTCCTGATACAGGTTCGAACACTATCAGCGTTGCCTTTGGAATCTTCACACTTTCCTATCCCACTTAACAGAGTAACCTCTGCCTTGTCTGTCCAAGGTCCAATTACTTCACGCTTCCCTTGGATCAGAATCTAATTACTTTTTATAAATAGATGAGAATCTAATTATATCAAGAGGAACTGAAGAGAGCTCAACTTTTTATTCATTTCCCCAAACTGTCTGTTGTCCAAAAATTACTCTTCTCTGTCTCTGTCTCTCTCTCTCCCTCTCTTTCTCTCTGTCTCTCTATGTCTCTCTCTCTGTCTCTCTGTCTCTCCTCTCCTTCCTTCTAATAAAAAGTCACTGTCCAGTGGGTTTTCCTCAAATAGAGCTAAAAAAGAAGCCAACGAGTTTGATCAACTCCCAGAACATGAGCAATCTCATCTGACTGCTAATTTCTACAAATGAAGAATGATCATATGCACTACTCTGAGTCTGCACTCCTTTGCCTGCCTTAAGAATTAATCTCACTAACCACAGGCTTTGAATCTAGATGGAATCAGAAAGTGGCTGTTGGGAGAGTAGATGTTTCTCAAGGCCTTAATGCATTTAGTTCAGATTTTGTCTCCTTTGGTGATTCATCCATGTTGCTTGTGGGTGAGTTTCTGGAGAAAGGTTTCCTGCTCATTGATAAATACTGACAGAAATAGAGTTCCTAACTGGATGACAAGGGACAGAACAATGATCTTGCTGGCTTTGGATTGGTTTATATAAATTGTAAAGGTATACTTTGTTGTTGATTATATGTGAATGTCTATTTTAAGGCCATTCAAGGAAGCGTGAACGTTTTATCTTTTATGTTACTCAGGGCCTAGAGAAATGGCTCAGTGATTGAGAACACTTACTGTCCTTCCAGAGTATCCAAGTTCTCACTGGGCAGTTCACAATTGCCTGTACTTCCAGCTCCAAGGAATTGAAAAACCTCTTCTAGCTCCCCTGCATATATATACTCACATGAACATATCCATATATGGCTAAAAAGCACACTATTGAAAGTTAAACAATAAATCATAAATAAACATTCATAGTGCATATTAAAAACTGAAGTAGGGATGAGAAAGATGTCATAAGAAGAAATGGATCCTTCAGTACCCAACTGTCTCTGTGAAGTCCTAGAAAGGGCTTTTTGAATAGTAGAAAGGTTAAGAACTGATTCTCATGCTAGAAAACTCCTGTGATCCAGTGTAGGCAGGTAGAAACAGGAGGATTGATGCAAGTGGAGTCTGATCTACATAGTGAATTCTAGGCGGAGCTAAGACTACACAGTGAGATCTTGTCTCAAATAACAAAATAAGAAGTGGGGGCATTCTCCATACATTTCCGCTCATCTTCCTTTCTTAAATGTGTCTGTTGGACTTACTCTGTGAGTCAGGAAACATGTGTGTATGTGTGTGTGTGTGTGTGTGTGTGTGTGTGTGTGTGTGTGCGCACGTGCATGTGCTCTTGCATGTGCATCTATGTGTCTGTACGTATTACTTCAGCAACTCACCTTCACACCCATGGTGGAAGAACTAGTTAGGGGCATGTAGGACTTGAGATGGGAGGTGCACAGGAACTACAACGTACGAGCTTGTTATTGTTGTATTATTCATTCTGTAAGGTATTTCTATTAAGATGCCTGAAGTACCTTTCTACATGCTAAATAAATGAATAACCCTCTGAGCCTCACTATGAGGCAGTGAGATTTGCAAAGACGATGGGGTGAGAAAGGGAAAGCTGAATCCCAAATGTGCAAAGCAGCAATGCATTCATTGCACAGGTGAAGACGAAAATTTCTGACTCCAAAGGTACAGAGTATGGGGAATGTCAACCAGTCAGTCTACTACTTTGAATTATGCCTCTTCCTCCTCTCTGCCCCTTCCCCCACAAAGTCATATCCAAAGCATTTTCACTTATCAGTTAGGTCCCTGCCATGGAATGCTAACATAAACATATCTGCTTTCCAAAACCTTACCATTGGCCTACTGTGATTAAATCTTATACCCCAGAGTAGCTTAATAAAATTGGTTGGCACTGTGACAAAGCTGAACTCATACACTGCTGAAGTTAGATTATCCCTGAGCTTCAGTTGTGCAGTTCAGGTTGAACTTCTCTAATCTCTGAAGGACAGTGATACACACCTAGTCTCTGTTAAGCCAGAATATCTATAATGTTGAGCAACGTGGTGTGAAAGCCTTGACATGCAAAGTGGTGAAATGTGACTCTCAGTGTAGTCGTCTGTGCTTGGTAATCTTGTGGCGTCAATTCCCACTATCAACATCCTGCACTGGTATTTCTAAAATCACCTTCTCATAGACAAAGTTTAGATTATCTACAGTGATCAACACTACCAAGAAAATGCTTTGAACATTAGGTTTCATGGGTTATTGCATTCTAATAGATCTATATTTTTGGAATTTTCTTGCCTCATCTTATCCATTTTCTGCATCCTACTGCCCACCCTACCCCCAACCCCTACAGTTATAAGTGGGCAATGGTCTGTCTCTAGTCTGCAGTTGTTTCATCATGAAAAGGATCACAGGTTTCCTTGTTTCTCAAAGAGGACAAAACTTTGCACCACATTGATGGCACTGGGCATTATTTTCGTCAACATTGACTGTTAATTTGGTTTAATTTGTTGAATTCTCATGGCAACTTTATTTGATCATATTTCTCCCTTTGGTTGTATTGCTTTCTTGCTTAAAAAATTATAAGGTGATCCTATAAACCCAAGAAATATTCTAATCTTTTGGTTAGACTTACCAGTTTCAACTGCAGTACACTTCTGGTTCATTGAATTCTAGTGCTTTGCTTGGGATTTCTGTGTTATTTCTTCTGCCTGGAAGGACCCTCCCTCTGCTTTTTTGCTAAAACAAGGCCCCACCCCTGAGAAGATTTTTGAAGGTAATGGCTGATGAAGGAAGGACACTCAATTTTCTTCAGAGGTACCATTCCTCATAGGTTTGCCCACAGTACAGTGGATGGTGTTGCACCCATGCTTTATATGGGTGATGTGTAGCAACTTTCTCTGAGATAAAATAATCCATCTTGGAGGGAAGCTCATAATGATGACATAGAATATTCTAAATGGAGATGAAACATTCCATCCCACAGAGAAGCCCCTTAAATTCAGGAAGAAAACAGCTCAAAGGCCTCAGGACGTCCTTGAAACTGACCATAAACAGAGGAACCCTCCCTCCCAAAGTAGTAAGGACTGCTGAAAACACTCTCAGACCAGTGAAGCCAACTGAAAGAGACAGAAACCAGCTGAGCTGCCTAGACGATGTTCAGATAAGACCAGCTACCTAGAAGAAACAGAAATCAGCCAAGCTGCCTGGAAGAGTTCAGACCAGCAGCTGGAAAGGAGACACCCAAAGCTATTGAACTTCTTTGTGTAGTGTGCCCTGGGTTCCCTGCTTTTGTGAGCTCACCCATGCTGGAGTGGGCTTTTGGTGTTGCAGCTGCTTTAGGTATTTCTTCACCTACAAGTAAACCTTCATCAATATTCTTGTAAGAAACTCCAATAAAACTCATTAGTTTACCAAGTTGGACTTTGGTGGCATCCATACTTTGGCCCATCATTGGTTCCTTATCTGAAGTGATGGATAACACCTTACCAGAAATATTTTCATGTGGCAATGGGAATTACTGATTTTACTTGGTGGTTTATCACAAAAATAAGAACAATAAGTAACAACAAAATTGGGAGAAAGATGTCTGGGAAGATGTGGAAGGTGGAGTAGGGTAGAGAACATCATATCATTATATTTACATATGAAGTTGCCAAAGAATATGCATCTGCATACACATCTACATATACATACACATATACATATACATGGATCCATTTACCTATAACTCCAACATTGGGGGATTAAGTCAAACAGATTCCAAGAGTTTGCTTTCTAGACAGGCTTCTCAAAGTAGCAAACTTCTGCTTTGGTGAGAGACCCTGTCTCAAGGCAATGAAGAAATAAGGTGGATAGTGAGAGAGTGTGGTGGTATTGTGTTCCCCAAAATATTGTGTACCCTAATAAATTTATCTGGGATCAGAGAACAGACAGCCACTAGATACAAAGGCTAGAAAATGGTGGCACTCACACCTTTAATCCTAGCACTCCAGAGGTAGAAATCCCTCTGGATCTTTGTGAGTTCAAGGCCACATCGGAAACAGCCAGGCATGGTGACACACGCCTTTAATCCCAGAAAGCGAGCCTTTAAACCCAGGGAGTGGTGGTAGAAAGCAGAAAGGTATATAAGGCGTGAGGACCAGAAACTAGCAGGCATTTGGCCTGGTTAAGCATTTGGCCTGGTTAAGCATTTGGCTGGTTAAGCATTTGGCTGGTTAAGCTTTCAGGCTTATAGCAGCACAGTTCAGCTGAGACCCATTCAGATATGAGGACATAGAGAGGAATTCTGCTCTGGTGTCCATATTCACTCACATGGGTGCTATACACACACATACACATATAACCACAAAAATCATGTAGAGAAAGATCCTGCTCTGATGTCCATATTCACTCACATGGGTGCAATACACACACATATATATACAACCACAAAAATCATATAAAGATCCTGCTCTGGTGTCCATATTCACTCACAGGGGTGCTTTTCACAGATACACAAGAGTCATATAGAGAAAGATGATGGGACAAGATTAGAACAGGTCCCCCATGAGGTAATACTTGTGATACTCTATATATTTTACAGTCTTTCACCTTCCAGCTGAGGCAATGGATTTGTTCCCTTCCCAATGAAAACTAAGTAACTGTTTGGTGTCTAGGTATATTAATTAATAGTTGCCATTAAACGCCAATTCTTTAATTTAATTAATGAAATGTTTTAAATTTCTTTTTAGTTACCTTATTAAAGAAATAATAAATCAATATTGTACTACATTTATGAATAATTCTATAGTATTAAAATCATTTTTTTACATTGAAATGCATATATCCTTAACTCTAGGTGTTGAGGAACTGCATGTATCTGAAACCTCTTTTTTTTTTTTTAATTTGGCAAGGAGGCATATGCCGCAAAGTAATGTGGAGGTCAGAGAAAAACTTGTAGGCATCAGTTTATTCCTTCTATCATGTGGGTTCCAGGGACCAAACACAGGTCATCAATCTTAGTTGCAAGCATATTTAGCCACTGAGCCATTTGGTGACCCAAATCATAAATTTGGATATCTTCATCTAAATGAGGTTTCACTAGTATCTGTTGAAATTTATCACCGTCTACTTCATCAAATATAAGTAGAATTGTGCCGCTTCAGGGAAAATTCCATCTTTGAACCAAATAAGTTTCTCTGTGAATCTGTGAAGTGTTGTCAGATTCATTACTTGTAGACATTTTAAACATGGATATAATTTACCAATATCTAAGTAAATAATGTAGAATATGTGTTTTAGATTCAGAGATTTTTATGTCAGTCAACTTATAAATTAGAGAGGGTATGCTGCCAGATAATAGAAACATAGTGAATTTGGAAGGGTATCATTAATGCAACACTAGCAACATATATTCACATTTATCGAGTCTGAGTACACTTCTCACTTCAATTTGCTTTTCTCTCTTGAATTGGCCAAGATTTGACTTTGCAGTAGCTCTTGGACCCTGTGGTGCACTATGATATCTGTCCTTCCCACTCTTCACTAGAGTGCATTCCCCAACACTGAACACAAAGTGTCACTGTGACTACATGCCAATAGCCTAAAACCTGAGAGAACTTTGCCAAACTTGGAATTCCTTTGCTTGCAAGTGAGCACTTGATCTAAAACTTTTATGATTAATTATCTTTTATTTAATTTGGATGGTATTTGAATATTAATTATTCGAAATCTTGGGCCTTCATGTACTCTGAGGTGGCACTTTACTTATTTCCTTTTGACTGTTGCATTCTGGCTATTACGAATAATGCAGCTCCAACACATGTTTCAACAGTTTAAGAAAGACAGAAAACATGAATGTCTGGAACGCTTCAGGTGTTAGGCACGAGGATAGGAATAGGTCTGTGGGAGTTAATAATGATTCCATTGTACACATGTCTAGACTGGAATGTTCCACATGCTTTGTCACTGAGATAGAAAAAAAATGATATGTTCAGAAACACCAAAAGGACATAAATCCCTAAACACACACCAAGGGAGAACACCTGAGCTGGATGTTAGGTAGGTTCTCCAAACCTACCATTTCCTTCTGAAAAACTTTTCACTGCAGAAAATACATTCCAGGAAAATACACTTACTTTTAAATACATTTTTTTTGACTGAAAAAAAAAAGATTTAACGATTTCTTTTTTTTTAATTTATTTTTTTATTAAGAGATTTTTTACTTGTTTTACATACCAGCCACAGATCCTCCTTTCCTCCCTCCTCCTGCCCCTCAGCCTTCCTCTCCAAAGCCTCCTCCATTACCTCCTCCAACAAGGCAAGGCCTTCCATTGGGAGTCAGCAGAGTCTAATACATTCAGCAGAGGCAGGCCCAAGCCCCTCCTCCTGCACCAAGGCTGTGCAAGGTGTCCCCCCATTGGCAGTGGGCTCCAAAAAGCCAGCTCATGCACCAGGGATAGATCCCAATCCCACTGATGGGGTTGGGGGACGCTCTCAAGCAGATCAACCTAGACAACTGTCTCGCTTATACAGAGGGCCTAGTCCAGGCCCGTGGAGGCTCCACAGCTGTTGGTCTAAAAATTCATGAGTTCCCACTAGTTTTGTTTGGTTGCCTCTGTAGGTTTACCTATTATGACCTTGATGTCCCTTGCTCGTAGAATTCCTCTTCTCTCTCCTCAACTGGACTCCCAGAGCTCAGCCTGGTGCCCGACTGTGGATCTCTGCATCTGTTTCCATCAGTTACTGGAGGAAGGCTCCATAATGGCAGTTAGGGTATTCACCAATATGATTACTGGGGTAAGCCAGTTCAGGCACCCTCTGCACCACTGCCTGTGATGTAAGCTGGGGTCATCCATGTGGATTCCTGGGAACTTCCCTAGCACCAGGTTTCTCCGTATCCCCATGATGTCTCCCTCTATCATGGTATCTCTTTCACTGCTCTCCCACTCTGTCTCTGTTACAGCTCAACCATCCTGTTTCCTTATATTCTCACCCCCTCCCCGTCCCTTATCCTCCACTGCCCCCCATATCCCCAGTCCACTCATGGAGATCTCATCTACTTCCCCCTCCCAGAGTGATCCACGAGTAACTCACAGGGTCCTCCTGGTTAGTGAGCCTCTCTGGAACTGTGGGTTGCAGTCTGGTTATTCTTTGCTTTATATATCCATTTATGAGTGAGTATATACCATGTTTGTCCTTCTGAGTCTGGGTTACCTCACTCAAGATGATATTTTCTTCCTATCCATTTGCCTGCAAATCTCATGTCATTGTTTTTCACTGCTGAATAATACTCTGTTGTTTGTATGTAACACATTTTCTTTAGCCATTCTTCAGTTGAGGGGAATCTAGGTTGTTTCCAGGTTCTGGCTATTATGAATAATGCAGTTATGACTATAATTGATCATGTGTTCTTGTGGTATGAATGAGCATTCCTTGGGTATACGCCCAAGAGTGGTACAGCTGGGTCATTAGGAAGACTAATTCCCAATTTTCTGAGAAACTGCCATACTGATGTCCAATGTGGCTGTACAAATTTGCACTCCCACCAACAGTGAAGTGTTCCCCTTGCTCTGCATCCTTTTGAGCATAAGCTGTTATTAGTGTTTTTGATTTTAGTCATTCTGACAGATGTAAGATGGTATCAGAGTCATTTTGATTTGCATTTCCCTGATGACTAAGGATGTTGAGCAATCCCTTAAATGTCTTTCAGTCATTTGAGATTCTTCTGTTGAGAATTCTCTATTTAGCTCTGTAGCCCATTTTTAAATTGGATTGTTTGGTATTTTGATGTCCAATTTCTTGAATTCTTTACATATTTTGGAGATCAGCCTTCTGTCAGATCTGGGCTTGATGAAGATCTTCTCCCATTCTGTAGGCTGTCATTTTGTCTTATTGACCATGTCCTTTGCCTTACAGAAGCTTCTCATTTTCAGGAGGTCCCATTTATTAATTGTTGCTCTCAGTGTCTGTGCTACTGGTGTTATATTTAGGAAGTTGTCTCCTGTGCCAGTGCATTCAAGACTACTTCCTACTTTCTCTTCTATCAGGTTCAATACAACTGGTTATATGTTGAGGTCTTTGATCCACTTGAACTTGAGTTTTGTACATGGTGACAGACATGGATCTATTTGCAATCTTCTACATATTGACATCCAGTTATGCCACCACCATTTGTTGAAGATTCTTTCTTTTTTCCATTGTACAGTTTGGGCCTCTTTGTCAAAAATCAAGTGTTCATAGGCATGTGGATTAATATCAGAATCTTCAATTTGATTCCATTGGTACACATACTAGTTTTTATGCCAACACCAAACTGTTTTTATTACTTTAGCTCTTTAGTAGAGCTTGAGGTCAGGGATCGTGATGCCTCTAGAGGTTGCTTTAGTGTACAGGATTGTTTTTAGCTATCCTGGGTTTTTTGTTTTTCCATGTGAAGTTGAGTATTGTTCTTTCTAGGTCTGTGAAGAATTGTGTTGGTATTTTGATGGGGATTGCATTGAATCTGTAGACTGCTTTTAGTAAGATTGCCATTTTTACTATGTTAATCCTACCTATCCATGAGCATGGGAGATCTTTCCATTTTCTGATATCTTCAATTTCTTTCTTCAGAGACTAAAGGTTCTTGTCATACAGGTCTTTCACTTGCTTAGCTAGAGTTACCCCAAGATATTTTATATTATTTGTGTCTATTGTAATGGGTGATGTTTCTCTTATTTCTTTCTCTGCTTGTCAATTATGTATAGGAGAGCTACTGATTTTTTTTAGTTAATCTTGTATCCTGCCACATTACTGAAGGTGTTTATTAGTTGTAGGAGTTCCCTGGTAGAATTTTTGGGGTCATTTATGTATAGTATCATATCATCTGCAAATAAAGAAAGTTTGACTTCTTCCTTTCCAGATTGTATCCCCATGATCTCCTTTTGCTGTCTTATTGCTCTAGTTAGGACTTCAAGAACTATATTGAATAGATGTGGGGAGAGTGGACAGCCTTGTCTTGTTCCTAATTTTAGTGGAATCACTTTGAGTTTCTCTCCATTTAATTTGATGTTGGCTGTTGGCTTGCTGTATATTGCCTTTGTTATGTTTAGGTATGTTCTTTGTATTCCTGATCTCTCCAAGACCTTTGTCATGAAGGGGTGTTGGATTTTGTTGAAGGCTTTTTCTGCATCTAGTGAGATGATCATGTGTTTTTTTTCTTTCAGTTTGTTTATATAGTGTATTACATTGACAGATCTTCATATGTTGAACCATCCTTGCATTTCAGGGATGAAGCCTACTTGATCATGGTGGATAATTTTTTTGATATGTTCTTGGATTTGGTTTGCCAGTATTTTATTGAGTATTTTTGCATCAATATTTATGAGGGAGGTTGGTCTGTAATTCTCTTTCTTTGTTGCATCTTTGTGTGTTTTGGGTATCAGGGTAACCTTAACTTCATAAAAAGAGTTTGGTAGTGTTCTTTCTATTTCTACTGTGTAGAACAATTTGAAAAGTATTGGTATTAGCTCTTCCTTGAAATTCTGGTAGATTTCTGCACAGAAACTGTCTGGTCTTGGAGTTTTTTTGTTTGTTTGCTTGTTTTTGTTTTGTTGTTTTTGGTTGGGAGAATTTTAATGACTGCTTCTATTTCCTGAGGGGTTAGAGATCTATTTAAATTGTTTATCTGGTATTGTTTTAATTTTGGTATGTGGTACCTATCCAGAAAAATTGTCCATTTCTTTTAGATCTTCCAATTTTGTAGTATACAGGTATGATCTAATGATTCTCTGCATTTCCTTATTGTCTGTTGTTATGTCTCCCTTTTCATTTCTGATTTTGTTAATTTGGATGCTCTCTCTCTGCCTTTTGGTTAGTTTGGATAAGGGCTTGTCTATCTTGTTGATTTTCTCAAAGAATCAACTCTTTGTTTCATTGATTCTTTGTGTTGTTCTCTTTGTTTCTATTTTATTGATTTCAGCTCTCAATTTGATTATTTCCTGGTGTCTATTCCTTTTGGGTGACTTTGCTTCTTTTTCTTCTAGAGCTTTTAGGTGTGCTGTTAAGTCACTAGTGTGAGATTTCTCCAACTTCTTTATGTGTGTATTTAGTGCTATGAATTTTCCTCTTAGGACTGCTTTCACTGAGCATGTGTCCCAGAAGTTTGAGTATGTAGTACATTAATTTTCCTTGAATTCTAGGAAGTGTTTAATTTTTTTCTTTATTTCTTCTCTGACCCATTGGTGATTCAGTTGAGCATTATTCAGTTTCCATGAAACTGTACGCTTTCTGTAATTTTTGTTGTTGTTGAATTCTAAATTTAAGCCACGGTGGTCTGACAAGATACAGGAGGTTATTCTGATTTTTTATTCAGAAATTTTTTTTACTCATTTTACTTACCAATCACAGATCTCTCTCTTCCTTTCTCCTGCCCCTCCAGCCTCTCTACCCCCCAGCTCACCCCCCATTCTCTCCTACAAGAAGGTAAGGCCTCCCATGGGGAGACAGCAGAGCCTGGTACATTTAGTAGAGCCAGGTCCAAGCCCTTCCCCCACCTCAAGGCTGTGAGAGGTGTCCCACCATAGGTAGTGGGCTCCAAAAAGCCTGCAAATACCACAAGGACACATGCTCAACTATGTTCATAGCAGCATTGTTCATAATAGCCAGAGCCTGGAAACAACCTAGATGCCCCTCAACCGAAGAATGGATTAAGAAAATGTGGTACATATATACTGTAGCACGAATCTTAAAAGTTCTTATTTATAAAAACAAACCTGGTGCCAGTTATTGGGATGAATGCTGGGAGATCAGAGAAGCATAACAAGCCACAGCTACCTCACCTTGCCAATTGTTCAACTGATCCTGTTTCCTCAGACTGGAAGCCTCTGAGACCTCATGCAGAATGAATCTCAGATGAACTGCTGCTCAAAATCCCAAAAGCTTAACTAGGCCAAAAGCTTCTAGTTTCTGGTCTTCACGGCTTATATACCTTTCGGCTTTCTGCCATCACTTCCTGGGATTAAAGGCATGAGTCACCATGCCTAGCTATTTCCAGTGTGGCTTTGAACTCACAGAGATCTGAATGGATCTCTGCCTTAGGAATGCCAGGATTAAAGGTGTATGTGCCACCATTTTCTGGCCTCTATGTCTATCTAGTGGCTGTTCTGTTCTCTGACCCCCGATAAGTTTATTAGGGTGCACAATATTCTGTGGAACACAGTATCACCACAATATACAATGGAGCACTGCTCAGAAGTAAAAAACAATGACATCGTGAAATTTGCAGGCAAACTGATGGAAGTAGAAAATATCCTGAGTGAGGTAACCCACATACTTGTGACCAAGTATGTGGTTGATTTTAGAGAAGGTTCCATGGGGTGCTGAGAAGGTGTTTTCTCTTGTGTTAGGTTGGAGTGTTCTGTAGATATCTATTAAGTTCATTTGAGTCATAACATCTGTTAGATCCCTTATTTCTCTGTTAAGTTTCTGTCTGGTGGATCTGTTCATTGGTGAGAGTGGAGTTTTGAATACTCCCACTACTAGTGTGTGGGGTTTGATGTGTGATTTAAGCTTTAGTAATGTTTCTTTTACAAATGTAGATGCCCTTGTATTCAGGGCATAAATGTTCAGAATTGAGACTTTATCATGGTAGATTTTTCCTGTGATGAATATGTAATGTCCTTCTCAATCTCTTTTGATTGATTTTAGTTTGAAGTCTATTTTGTTAGATATTAAGATAGCTACACCAGCTTCTTAAGTCCATTTGATTGGAAAGTGTTTTCCCAGCCTTTTACTCTAAGGTAGTCTTTGAAGTTGAGGTGAGTTTTTCTGTCTCTGTCTCTGTCTCTCTCTGTCTCTTTCTCTCTCTCTCTCTCTCTCTCTCTCTCTCTCTCTCTTTATATATATATATATATATATATATAAATTTTTATTTAAAAAGTTTTCTTTCATTTTACATACCAACCCATCCCCCTTCCCTCCTCTTCCCCTGCTCCCCCCACCTACCCATCCCACCCCTATTCCCTCCACATAGAGAATAAGGCCTCTCTTGGGTAGTTAACACAGACTGTTATACCATGTTGGGGCTAGACCTAGCTCCTCCCTTCTGCATCAAGGCTGAGTAAAGCATTGTGCCATAGGGAATGGGGTCTATAAAGCCATTGTTTACCCAGAATAAGTCCTGGTCCCATTGCCAGGGGACCCACAAGCACCATCAAGCCACACAACTTTCACCCACATTCAGAAGGCCTAGTTCAGTCCCATGCAGGCTCCCCAGCTGTCAGTCCAGAGTCCATGAGCTCCCACTAGCTTGGGTCAGCTATTTCTGTGTTTTTTCCCATCATGATTCTGACCCCCCCTGCTCTTACAATCCTTCCTCTCTCTCTTCAACTGAACTCCAGGATCTTGGCCAAGTACTTGGTTGTGGGTGTCTGCATCTGCTTCCATCAGTCACTGGACTCTGAGATACCATCTTATGTCTGTCAGAATAGCTAAGATAAAAAAAAATACAGATGACAGCTTATGTTGGAGAAAATGTGGAGAAAGGAGAACACTCCTCCACTGTTGGTGGGAATGCAATCTTGTAAAGCCACTCTGGAAATCAGTATGGTGGTATCTCAGAAAATTGGGAATCCACCTACCTCAAGACCCAGCAATACCACTCCTGGGCATATACCCAAAAGATGCTCAACCACAAGGACACTTGCTCCATTATGTTCATAGCAGCATTATTTGTAATAGCCAGAACCTAGAAACAACCTAGATGCCCTTCAACAGAAGAATGGATAAAGAAAATGTGGTATATTTACACAATGGAGTATTAGGCAGTGGTTAAAAAAAAAAACAAACCAATGTCATCATGAAATTTATAGGCAAATGGATGGAACTAGAAAAAATCATCCTGAGTGAGGTAACCCAGACCCAAAAAGACAAACACGGTATGTACTCACTCATAAGTGTTAGACTCAAAGCAAAGGATAACCAGGCTACAATCCACAACCTCAGAGAAGCCAGGTAAAGAGGAGGACACTAAGAGGGACACATATGCATCGCCCCAGGAAGGGAAAAGGGTTAAGATCTCCTGGGCAAACTGAGAGGGGGGAATAGAGGGGAGTGGATGGGAGGTGATGGGAAGTGGGAACATGGGGAAGAGACAGGGAGAAAGAGCAATGAAAGAAATAGCTTGACACAGTATAACATTAAGGGGATGGGGAGAAATCTGCAGCTAGGGAAAAAACCTCAGGAACTCATAAGATTGTCCCCAGCTAAGACTCATAGCAATGGTGGAGAGGGTTCTTAAACTAGCCTTCCCCTGCATTCAGATTGGTGTCTACCCTAGTTGTCATCATAAAAGTGTGTTTCTTATATGCAGCAGAAGGATGGATCCTGTTTTCATATCCATTCTGTTAGCCTGTATCTTTTTATAGGCAAATTGAGTCCTTTCATACTAAGGGATATTAATGACCAATGATTTTTAATGCCTATTACCTTTTGGTGGTAGTGTGTATGTATTTCCCTTCTTTGGGATTTGCTTTGGGATTATCTATTACCTGTGTGTTTCATGGGTACATCTGACTTCCTTAGTTTGGAATTTTCCTTCTAGTGCTTCCTGTAGTGCTGTATTTGTGGATAGGTTTTGTTTAAATCTGGTTTTGTCTTGGAATGTTTTGTTCACTCCATCTACGGTGATTGAAAGTTTTGCTGGGTATAGTAATCAGGGCTGGCATCTGTGGTCTCCTAGTATCTGTATTATGTCTGTCCAGGACCTTCTGGCTTTCAGAGTCACCTCTGAGAAATCAGGTGTTATTCTGATAGGTCTGCCTTTATAAGTCACTTGGCATTTTTCCTTTTCTGCTCTTTATATTTTTTCTTTATTCTGTATGTTTAGTAATTTCATTATTATGTGGTGAGGGGAGTTTTTTTTGGGGTCTAGTCTATTTGGTGTTCCATAAGCTTCTTGTATCTTCATAAGTATTTTCTTCTTTAAGTTAGGAAAGTTTTCTTCTATGATCTTGTTGAAAATATTTTCTGTGCCTTTGAGTTGGTATTCTTCTCCTTCTTCTATGCCTATCATTCTTAGGTTTGGCCTTTTCATGGTGTCTGAGATTTCTTGGACATTTTCTGTTATGACTTTTTTGGCTTTAGTGTTTCCTTTGACTGATGAATCTATTTTCTCTATTGTATCCTCCATGCCAGAGATTCTCTCTTCCATCTCTTGTATTCTGTTGCTTATGCTTGCATCTCTAGTTCCTGTTTGTTTACTCAGGTTTTCTATTTCTAGAATTCCCTCAGTTTGTGTCTTCTTCATTGGTTCTATTTCAATTTTCAATTTTTTTCAAAGGAAAAAATTGAACTGTTTCATTCACCTGTTTCCTTGGCTTTCTTTTAGGGATTTATTGAATTCTTTAAAAATTTCTCAATTTCTTTAAGGGAATTTTTCATTTCCTCTTTAAAAGCCTCTGTCGTCTTTGTGAAGTTATTTTTAAGGTCATTTTCTTCTGCTTCTTATACGTCATGATGTTCATATCTTGCTGTTGTAGAACCACTAGGTTCTGGTGGTGCCATATTGTTCTTTATGTACTTGTATGTATTTTTGCACTGACATCTACTCATCTCTTCCTCCAATATGTGCAAGAGGTGCCTGTGTCTGAGCGAACTGCTCTTGGTCCAGTCTGTGCTTGCTGTGTCTGTGTCTCAGGGGCCCACTCTGGGTCTAATTGTAGCTCTTGATCTAATTACAGCTGGTGGATTCTGTGTATCAGGGAGCTGCTCTTGGTCCAATCAGACGTGACAGATTCTGTGTCTCAGAAAGCCACTGGTGTCACAGAGGGATGTGAGGATTTGGGGTACGGTGTGGGTCTTGTAGATTGCAAGGTTCAATGGAGGCTTTGGTGGGGGAGCCTGTCCACAGGATTTTTCCCTGCTGGCTGGCAACTAAGTCAGTGATGGGTGGGGATTCCTGGGCATGAGCCGTGCCCCAGAGCCTAGGTCCTAGAGGCAGGACTCTCTGAGTGGGAGAAGCTGTTTTCTTTTTTCAGTACATCAAGATTAATTTTTCCTCATTTCTGGATGCATCCATTTCTGATATACACATCTATAAATGGCATCACTACAGTAAAAAAATTTCTTTCAGCATCTATTACAGGTATTCAGCTTGTTTCATACCCCAAATGTTTTAATAATGAATCAGTATTTGTCACTTTCAAATCATAAATGCTAATTAAACATTCTGTAATTTTACAGAAAAGTCTGAAGATGAGGTTCAGGATTCATAGTTTAAGATATTTTTATCAAAAGAGCTGTGTTAGAGCAATACTGGTACATGTACTATCTTACATTACCTCCTTTATTTATTTATCTCAAGTAATTTCATTTAAACCAGCCCCTGTTGATAACTTTCTCCTGTTTCATTACTACCATTCTCTAAAATTATTCTTTCCCATGGTTACATCAACATGGTGCTTTATAGATTCTTATTGAGGTACTGGTTTGCAGCTATGACAATGTAGTAAATTAATCTTCATGTGCTAATCAGCACGTGCCTTTGTAGGAAAGATACTAATTAATAAATTTCTACTAAAATCCTCCCCATGTCTACTATAGTGTCCCTGAGAAATTTATTTAACCTTGCTTTATTTAATTTTCAAAATCTCAGCTAGTGCAGTAGATAGTGCAATAGTTACTTTAAAATAATGAATTCATTTTAGAATAACTGTTAGTCATTACAACAGTAACCAAACTTACTATTATTGTTTGTAATAAAATTGAAAGTGTGTGGATAATTTTAGGAAAGCCTGTTGGGGAAGATTCTCTTGACTTGTATGCATGGCTTAAAAGTCCAGATTGACTTTTGGATAAACATGTCTACTGGTTTTTACCTGTGTGAAATGTCAAGGAAATTATTGAGATGCAATGGCCATGGTCTTTGCTATGAATTGCCAATGGTAGAGTGTCATATTAGATGCTTCATTTTGAAGACTAGAATTCTGAGTGTTACAAAGATGATATGTAACCCCATTTTATAAGCCTTTAACTATTTTAAGGTTCAAGATACATTGAGGCTTACAATTTAAAAATAAAAAATTATGGTATTTGAGAAATATATATATATATATGTTGATATATAATTTATGTATAATTCATATGATATGATCCAGAATATATATTGGCAATTCCTGGAACAAATGGTCCGATGAGAGACATCACTAGAATGGCACAGAAGATATATTCATTGTAGTGAATTTTTCTGGCCATAGTTTCCATATATCCCATCAGCTAGCACCTTGAAGCCATCTCCAAATCACCTGTACCACATCACTTTGCATTTGCTTCCCATCCTTCTGTGCCTTGTTCCCTCTTCCACAACTTTTGCAACGTTAGAATTCTACTTCCGTATAAAACTATGGCAATCTAGTCTTTCTCTTTCTTCTATTTGAGATACCAAAGCTAAGACAATTATGTTTTATTTGCATGAGTATACAGTAGGGACAATGGAAAATACTGATCTACAAAGACTGCATAAAAATATGAAAGTTACTTCACACAATAAATAAGATTTGTGATTTCTTAAACTCTCCAAAATCTCTTTACTACTACAAATTATAACTTTGACCAAGAGTGGAAAATATAGTATAATACTATTAGCATATCACTCCAGATATACCACTGTTCCATCCTGGGCTAACTTACATCTAAAGTTCTTATTTAAAAGTATATTAATAATCCTCTACTCCTTTGCCCTTCAGCACCCTATGGAGGTACTTACGATAGTCATCTACCATCAAATTATGAAGCTTAATTTCACTCTAGTTCTGTTCAGACTATATTACCTCTGCAATAGCATCATCCAAATTCTTCATGTCCATTCTTTTGATTTTCCTGTCTCTTCAACATCCTCTTCCCTAACCCATCAAAAATACCACCAGCCAATGACTTTTCCAACCTTCTCTTTTAGTATCTCTTGTTTCCTTCAATTTTTTCTCAGAACATGTTGCTCTTCATATTAACCCAAATACTTTACATGAGGTTTCAAGCTCCCTTCTTCCTTTTTCTTGTGAATTTGGTGCCTGCTTTCATGACATATTCCTTTGCATATACTGAGTGTCTTAATTACTGTTCTATTGCTAGGATGAAACACCATGACCAAGGAAATGCACAGAAGGAAGCATTTCACTAGTGGCTTGCATACAATAAAGAGGGTTTGTCCATGACTGTTCTGGTAGGGTGCATTGCAGCAGGCAGGTATGGTGCTGCAACAGTTGCAGAAAGCTTACATATGATCCATAAGTTGCAGGCAGAGAGAGTGAGACTGGACACTGCATAAGCTGTTGAAGCTTGAAAGCCCAACTCCGGTGACACATCTCATCCAACAAGGCCACACCTACTCCAATAAAGCCACTTCTCCTAATCCTTCCCAAACAGTCCCACTAAATGGAGACCGAGCATTAACTCATATGATCCTATGGGGGGGCAGCATTCTCATTCAAATCACCCCATTGAGTATGATGAATATCCAAATCACCACTATTTGTCATGAGGAATTTTTTCCATCTCAATCAACTACACATTCCTTCCTAAGTGATAAGATACAATAAGAAAAACCCATTGAGCAAGCTTTCCTATATAAGAACAAATGCAAGCAAAACATACACCTCCCCACAAGAAACATGGTAAGAATTTTAAATACACAGACTGCATTTATTTCCCACAAGGCAAGTGTGCCTGACATCAAACCAGAATTCCTAAATAAAAATTTGGCCAAGAACAAAGAGGTCTTATTTCTAGAAGTAAGTGCAATGTCCAAATTAACACTCCACTATGGGTTTTCTCAAGTGTGTTTTGTGTTTCAATTTAAGATAGCCATATCATTTATTATGCAAGCCAGGATATTTTTGAGAATAAATAGGGCTTGAGATGAGAGTAATAAGTTAAAGTTTGAGATGAACATGGGTATTTAGTCACTCTGGTTTGAGTAGTCTGAGTAGCATCAAATCATATAATTGCTTTGTTGATTCTTCATAGTCTCCAGATGCTCAGTCAAAGACTGCTAGTGTTAAGGACTCTAGATAAAAGAAAAATGAGGTCTTGTAGATCAGACCTGAATCCAGTACTTAAGAGTGGCAACTGTGTTGTATCCTGAATTTACTTGATATGTGAGCTTAGTCAAATCACTTGCCCTGTCTCTCTCCATTCTTTTATCTGCAAATGGGAATAAATATAGCAAACCCCCACGGTGCCCTGAGAATTAAGATTGAAAGCTCTTGAAATAGGTCCTTGCAGCATGAGAAGAGGGGAAGAGAAATTAAGGAAGGGGTTTGGGGAGGGCATTAGAATAGCTAAGATGTGAAAGTAGGGGCTATAAGGAGAGTGGAATTGGGGATGGGAATCGACAAAAATATAGTAAGTGTGAAATTTCTATAATGAAATATGCTGCTTTGTTTACTAATTTAAAAACAAATGAAAATTTTAAAATAAGCAAATGTAGTCCCTCACATACAACATTGGCTGAGAGCTCAGCTGTAAGTGCAGAAGCCCTCTCTCTACCTGGCTTGAGGAGGTGAAAGAGTGGAGACCCTCTCCAAGGGCTGGAAACACTAAGATTTCCATGAGACTGGCATGGTGATGCCCAGAGCAACTCCTCTATGACTTCTACCTCTCCATTTCATGAAAGAGCAAAAAGGAACTTGTGAATTTCCAGTAATGCTTAAAACTAAAAAGGGGTTGGGGAAGGAGTCCACATCCAGGAGAGACTTGCTTAATCACTTCCTTTGATCTTTTTGTCAGGGAAGAATATGCAAAAGATCTAGTATCCATTACTGTTGTGTTTGCATGGGAGTCCTAGAAAATATTTTGAACAAAGAAAGAGCAACTGTAGGCCTGAGGTACAAAAACTTGGAGCCCAGGGGAGACACTAAGACAGAAAGGTTCACAAAGATATGCAACCCTATCCACTGACCCTGTTTTCCTCTAGTGAAAACCACCAGGCACCCCTTTGCTGTTGTGAATGCTTTGATTTCTCTCTTGCCGAGCAGTTAAGTAGGCATGGATGAGAATTTCTTCTGCTTTTGGCCCCTTCCTGGCCACAGTGAACTAGCAGCATTGACAAGCACACTATTCTCTCTGCTTCTTGCAGGCTGACCTGGAGAAGTCACCCACAGCCTTCCAGGGGGCAAGCTGCTCCCAGAGCTGGCAGAGGGCCCAGGCTAGTGGGTAGTGGAAAAACAACTACAAAAGATACTTGAAAATCCCACACAAGACAGCAAGACTCCCAAAGTCTTTTGCCTATGGGAGGTCAGTGTTATTTTTATTACCATGTCTAACATCAACCCAAGAGAAACAGAATATAATCTTGTAGATAGCAAATACAAGATGAAAACATGAGGACTTCTAATAAAGAGTGGCAGGACCAGTAACCTGGAGGACATAGACTTCTAAGTTTTCTCCATGATTCATGAGCCATTTGCTATCATGTTCAACTTACTAATTTTTATGATTGACTTTTGCCTTTTTGTGTATGGGTGTAGAGGAATTCAATTTCTACTGCTTTTAAAATAACTATTGCTTTCACAAAAAGAATATAGTAATACTTAGGGTAATAATGGACTTTATCTGGTCTAGGCCAAGCTTAGAGTCCTAGAAGTTGGGGTGGGGTGAGGCATCACTATATACTTCGTGGATTTGTTGAAGAAACTAAGGTAAAAATTGCAGTGGAATTATGTAAGATTGTTTTACCTTTAAGTTATATTGTATTTGAATTTGAAAATATTCAAAACTTTTGTCAACTTAGTGTCAATTAATGATTGCACTCTTTTTGTGACACCATAGAGCAAGGGCAATGGTTGATGGACAGGAGCTCCATGATTTAGATATGCCGCTCTATTTTCCAATAGAGGATAGAGATCCACGGAGTTCAGGTCATGCCCCGTCTCAGATCCAGATGGGAAATACAAAGCAAATGTTACCTTATTTCCAGGCTCATGTGCATTATGCGACACAAAGATACTTTTTTTATAAAGAGCACTCTTACATTTGAAATGGTATGCTACCTGAAAGGCAGAGGCAACATGATGGTTACCAGAGTTTGGGAAGAATAGGGCACACAGGTGACTGGGAAAACTTAATCAGTGGAGATTTTATTATCATTAAATAGATGATATAATGCTGGTGTGCTGCACAGTAGAATGACTAGATAGTCTAAGGTACTGAATATCTGAGGAAGCTAGAGAAAGTATTTTGAATGTTTCTACCATAGGAAAACACAAATATCTGAGCAAGTAGAAATGTTGAAATTTGTTTAAACATCACACAGCCTTGCATGTACTGAAACAGCCCATAGTGCCCCTTAATATGCATAATCTTTATTTTATGTATCAGTCAAAATAAATTTAACTACTTAAAATAATGAAAGAAAAATATTCAATGTTATGTGAAAAACACAAAAGTATGTTTACTCCCTTACTCATTGCAACAAAACTAATAAATCAGTCTGTTGGAGAACACACATCCAAAGATGGTAAATGGATGGAATAGATGAGCAGGCTACCTCTTCCACCACCCCTCCCTGACCGCTACCCTTTTACTGTTCCAATGACTATGACTGACATGTAAGGCTTCCTCCAGGATCCTTTCTCCTTCTCCCCTTCCCCATCAATCTTATCACCATTCTTTCCTGAGTCTGCTCCAATCTGAAGGAATTAATTTCTGCTATTTTTTAATTACTTCTAAATGAAGGCTAGGTTTTCAGTAAAATTATATTTTATAAATATAAAATTATATTTTTATAAATATATAAAATTATATACTGTTGCTGTTTTTTTTATAGATGACCCACTGAGTATTTAAAAATATGTATCTAGAAATTTAAGATGTACTTGGCATCTTCTATGTCTGTTGAGTTTCGCATGCACTCCCAGAAGGTTCGTGCCAGAGGAGAGTGCATTTCTTCACTCTGAAATTCATTTGGGAGCAGAGAGCTGCTGATTGCCAAAAGGAATAAACTTGAAAGTTAGAGATCTGAGATGAGAGCAAGGAGCTAACCCTCGACTTTAGACTTACTTTCCCTCCTATGGTGCTACAGAAACTGAAAGTTGGAATGAGTGAGGAAATGTGCAGGATTTACTACGATGAAGAACCTGACTTCTGAAACTATCAGGATTGAAAGTTGGAAATCCTCCATTGTAGCTAGAGTTTTCCTGCCTGGCCCACAGTCAGGACAAATCTCTGTCACCAGCCAGTCCCACAGCCACTCAGACCCAACCAAGTAAACACAGAGACTTATATTGCTTACAAACTGTATGGTCATGGCAGGCTTCTTGCTAACTGTTCTTATAGCTTAAATTAATCCATTTCCATAAATTTATACCTTGCCATGTGGCTTGTGGCTTACCGGCATCTTCACATGCTGCTTGTCATTGCGGCAGCTGGCAGTGTCTCTCCTCAGCCTTCCACTTCCCAGAATTCTCTCAATTCTCCTCTCTGTTAGTCCCACCTATACTTCCTGCCTGGCCACTGGTCAATCAGTGTTTTATTTATTGACCAATCAGAGCAATTTGACATACAGACCATCCCACAGCACTCCATGCCATGGGAAATGATGAGCAAGAGTGCTCTAAGTGGAAATGATGTAGGCAATAGTGGTCGTGAGCAAGTGGACAGATGGAGGAAGCAGTGGCCAGGCTGGAAGGTAGGAGAAAAGGATGCAATGGGATCTTGCTGCATCCAGGGAGGAATTCCTTGTGGACACTTCTCAATAGTGTAAAAAGGAGGAAAAGGTCCTAAGACACAGTTCAATCAGTGTGGAAGTCTTGATACAAAAATAACAGCACATTACCGATAGGACACAAATCTTGAAGTAGCTTTCAAAGAGACATAATTATTATTATTGTTATTAATTTGTCATTTTGAATGTTCAGAAGTTGCCAATATCTGTTAGGTCTCTTAAAGATTACTGGAATCATATCGTACCCTAAGTAAAAGCAATTATCTGCTCATATTGTAATAAAATGCCAACAACTTTAAAAGAAAGTAAACTCCAAAAAGAACAGCTCTAGCCTTGCAGTGGAGATCTGCTTCTCATAATAGATACCATAATGACAATTTTCTTACCAAATTTATTATGGCTTTCAATAAACTGTCCCCTGTACACACAGTCTGTGCTGGCACACTTGTTTATGTGACTCAGAAAATGAAAGCAGCATTATTTAATTCTGAAAGATAATATGATATATTAGTGCATTTTATGTTAAAATATGCTTATTCCAACATATATGAGTAAGAAGATAAACCTGCCAACATTTGTTCTTTTATTCAAAGAGTTAGCTACAATACAATTTTGCTCATGATATTACAATATTTTAGCATAAAAGTGGGAAAATGTAAGGCAGAATGATAATGAACTTGCCAATGAAACTTGTTCACAGGTACTGATTTACTTGAAATATCCCCAAGCATTGAATGTGCCTATAATCCTGCATATTTGGCTACTTTTACATTTTATTGTTGGCAAATATAGCCTGATCCTTCTCAGTAGACAAAGTGGCCCAACAATAAATGAGACAGGATTGTCCAGCCATGACAACAACCAACAGTTCATAATACACACCAGAAAGTTTCTTTGCTCATTAGATCCTCGCTTTCAATAACACATGGATCATGTCTGAATGTAAACGTTTCCCTAGACATTTGATAAGGTCTAAAGAACAAAACTATTTTTAAAATCAGACTTGGAGATCATGTACATGTTTAAAACTTTGATGTGTTGGGAGGGGCATCTGTTGAACAAAATTGTTGAGTCTTTGACTACTGTATTAATGTGTTTCAACTCCCTTAGTTATATTCTAATGACTTGAATGACTCAATAGCATAAAATTCATTAATGTACACAAGAAATAAACTATATAGGAGTCATAAGAAAATCATTAAAATAAATAAGCACATAGAAGCTGTATGCAAAAATCACAGAATCTAGGTGGAATTTCTGTGTTCAAGAAAGCCATCTTTATGTATCACGTAAACAATGCAACTTTTATCTCTTGATTTATGGGAAAACAAGTGAAGAAAAACTTGGATGCTTGTTGTCAATGCATAGCCTACAAGTCACCTGCTGTAAATTTACTTTGTAATAGTGTAATTAGCTGCCACATGGCCAGATTTGCTAAATGCTCTTCCTCCTGTTGGAAGCTTGACAATTGAATGCCACAGAATATCAATACCAATCTTTTACAGCCCCTTGCCAGAGGAGCCTCAGGATATGTTGAGCTGGCGAGGTAACTGCATTAGAGAATTGAGTTTGTTCTTTTTCAGAAGACAAATATACTATCTTTGAAGCCACTTACATAGGGAAAAAGCACCTTTAAATACTAGTGTACAACACCAAATAGAACTTGTTAATAATAGGAGTAACTTGGCATTGAGAAATATAAGGGACCTTTAGACTCAGAAAATAAATGGTATCTAAGAACAGCAAACCCTTTACAGATGCTGTGCTTAGAGAAATAAGTATGCGGGAGTGTGCAGTTAACAGTCAAACAATACAGAGTGTTGTCATAGGTAGTGATAGCAGTGAGATAAATGCAGATATGTTTGGAGTTTTCTTGGCTGAGTGTGGATGTGCCTAGAGTTTGGGAAAACACTGTGTTGTGAAGCTGAGACAAGAGTTCAAGTGGAAAGATTGGTTGCCACAAAATAAGAAACAAACAGTAGCAGCTTGTTTGAGTAGTGCTAACAACTGAAGTTTACACTTTTTTGAGAAAAAAAATGCTTGTATGAAAAATCTAATTTACTTGGTTATTTTTAATGAAACACTGAAACTTGACCATACATTAATATATAACATTTTTAATGGGCCAGAGAGATGGCTAGGTGGTTAAGAGTAATTGTTGCTCTTTCAGAGGGCCCAGGCTTGGTTGCCAGTACCCATATGGTAGCTCAGAACTATATGTAATTCCAGTTCCAAGTGATCGGACACCCTCTTCTGACCTTTGTGGCACCAAGCACACACATAGTGCAAACGCATAAATGCAGGCAAAACACTCATACGTGTACAATAAAGTAAATCAATCTAAAAATGTTTTAAAGATTTTTCAACCTATCTACCATGACATTATGTATTTACATATTAAAATAAGAAGCCCGTGTGTGTGTGTGTGTGTGTGTGTGTGTGTGTGTGTGTGAGAGAGAGAGAGAGAGAGAGAGAGAGAGAGAGAGAGAGAGAGAGAGAGAGAAGAAGGAGGAGGAGGAGGAGGAGAGGGAGAGGGAGAGGAGTTTGAAACTAGGGACTCATACATGCTAGGCAAGTGCTTTGCCCATAGGCAAGGCAATAAAAGTTGTGAATATTTAAGAAATCAGTAAGAAACCACTTTAACAAAAAAAGAGGTATAGCTGGGCATTTCTGAATGAATTCTACTTTATGTCAAATTGAATAGATTCAGTCTATGTACGAAATATATGAAAATTACACATTTATCTTTAGCCGTGATGGCTGTGAGGTGAACCTTCAGCTATAGTGCCTATGGGTAGCTGTTTGAAAGCTGTGCATGTCTCACACCCTGTCTGACTTCTCCTTCCTTCCTTCAGTTTTTCCAGAACTTGTGAGTTACTGCTCTAAAGCCACACAAAGGGCAGCAGTCCCCAGGGATTCACTGCAGTAGTACTGGAACCATCCTAGAGCAATGGCATCCACAGTTGGCTGTCTCTCCCATCGAAGGTGTGATGGCTACAGCTTGGCATAGAACTCTGCCATTATGCTGTTGTAGTGACAAACATGGTCTTTTGTGGACATACGTCTCCTGCTTATCTGCAGGTTTAGGTTTGGAGGGGATGTTTCTTTTTAATTTCCTGCACTAGTATGCTGTGTGTGTGTGGCTGCACCTTTTTGTGTACTTGAAGACAAGAAGCCACTTAAAGTGTCTTCTTCAATTTCTTCTGCACCTTATTCTTTGAGACATCTCTCGATGTATCTGGAACTCATGGACTGCATAGATTAGCTGGCCATCAAGCCCCAGGAATCCTCTCCATCTTCCCAACATTAGGCTTACAAGTGTCAGCCTCAATGCTTGGCCCTTTACATAGATGTCAGGGATCCAAACTCAGGTCCTCATGTTATTTTAGTAAAAACTTTACTGACTAAGCTCTCCCCTCCCAAACCCTTAAGCAGTGACTTTAAAAGCACAAGTAGGCAGGCTGCAGAGATGGCTCAGTGGTTAAGAACACTTACAGCCTTGCAGAGGACCTGGGTTCTGTTCTCAACATGACATTTCATAACCTCTTATAAATGCTGTTCCAGGCAATCGAGTACCCTCTTCTGACCTCTGCTGGATCCCACGTGCACATAATGCACATAAATTCATTCAGGCAAAACACAAACATATGGATTAAGTAAATAAATCTTTTAAATAGAATAGGTAGGTTGTTTCTACTATGAATACATTTACATACAAGCTATATGGACATTTGAATAGTTAGTCAAAGTATCTAACATGTATAATTTTTACATTCTGGGCCCTTAACTGTGTTTTGTCATGTGCTTAGGATCTTGGAATTTTTAACATACAAATGAAAAAAAAAAAAGGAGAAAACAGGTATAGATATCAAGCTCACCATTTAACTTCCTGACAAGGAAGTAACACACTTCGTTTCCATTAGATAGAGGAGAGTTGAGGAATACTGGAATGTATAACTTCTGGCTTGACAATGATGTCTCCAACAACAACTAGACACTTAAAGAAGAATGAACCTCTGATAAACTATTAGACCTTTCTATGAAACACCAAAAATGTAAACTTTATTCTTTATTATTTAAAATGAAATTGCAAATCCAGTTAATTCACATTTAATAATCAAAGTATAATAAGATGGGGGCAAAAATTACCCCAAATAGAAACCTAGCCTTTGAACAACTTAGCATCTAAGCCAGTGGCTCTCAACCTTCCTAATGCTGTGACCATTTTAATACAGTTCCTCAGGTTGTGGTGACCCCAACAGTAAAATTATTTCCATTGGTACTTCATAATTATTAACTTTGTCACTGATATGAGTCATAATGTAAATATCTGATAAGCAGGGTATCTGATATGTGATCCCTGAAAAAGGATCATTTGACCACCACCACCCCAAAGTGGTTGCTGCTCATGGCTTGAAAGCCACTGATCTAAAGGAAGGTGGCACATATAACAGGTGTGCTTTTCAAGGCAGCACAGAAGAATGGAAAGAGAAAATAAAACATCACATAACTCACTTTGATTGGGTTCAATAATTGAATTCACTCCAAGCTTTCAAGATACCAAAAGCTAATTCCTGTCCAGTATCTTTCAATCACAAAATAATTTGCTTCTTCATCTACAAATTGGTCTACAGATAGTATGCAAAGCACAAATGCATAACCATTGTCCAATAAATCTCCACATTTTGTGAGTCAATATTAACTCAGAGGCATTTTAAATGATGCTAGATCTACGCTAGTGAGATAATTTCCCTCATTCTTGCACTGACCAAAATTTATCAGATGGTTCTGAGACACTCAATGGCTTCATATGAGTAAGTTGGAAGTGAATTCTTTAAAACCCAAGAACATGGGATTATCCAAATCTTTACTTCCAGTTACTATATATAGATTGCTCTTTTATGACGAGGAGGATTGAAATCACAACCTTGTTCACATTATCTTTACATAGATGTTTGTTGAAATGGATTGAGTAATGTCTATGGAATCTTTGTTGAAGTGGTAGGATACAGTAAATGTGGGTACCATAGGGATGTGTTTGAGATTCTAGCTCCACAATCTTCTTTAATGTGCTGGAGGAAAATGCAGATCTCAAAGCATGCTCATAAAAATTTAAAACGATCCTGGCTTGGGAGGAGAACCAAACACCAGGGACATCAGAAATATAATCCAAACAAGTTAGAACTGTCTACATAAAAAGAAACTTGGCCTTCAAAAATGTAAATGATTACATGCAATAAATAAATAAATAAATAAATAAATAAATAAATAAATAAATAAATAAATTAGTTTATCCCAGAAAAGGGAATAAAAGAATTCTGAAGTCCAAGGGTGATAATAATTTACAAATTAGATGTGTGTTTAATTTGAGATAGCTGCAAACAGAGTCAGAGCTGTTTTGGCCTGTGGTTGGACAGCTTTGTATAATAAATTGGCTAGCAAATTAGGCAGTTTTCTTTGTGGGATGGTGAAGAATTTGTAAGTTTGAGTATCCTAATTTCAATAAGTGTGATTAGAAATAAGAACTGAAATAAATTTGAAAAAGAAACCAGCATATGAACATGGATAAAAATAATTAATAAGGCCAAGAGGTGGTGGTGCATACCTTTAATCCCAGCACTTGGGAGGCAGAGGCAGGCAGATCTAAGTGAGTTCAAGGCCAGCCTGGTCTATAAAGTGAGTTCCAGGATAGTCAGAACTGTTATACAGAGAAACTCTGTCTCAAAAAACCAAAAAAAAAATAAAAGATTTCTATAGCATATATATTATTATATTATTAAAGTACTGGTGCATTGTATTAAGGATTTAAGATACTGCCCATATTGCCTGATTTCATTCTCAGAATCACCTTCCAGGTGAATATTTTCCTTGTTTATGAATGATGGGATATCCAAAGGGTTCACAGTATCTGCTTGCCAATCTAGCCTGCCAATCTCAAATTACCTGCTAAATTCCACATTTGAAGAAGATGAAATTATAATTCATTGTTACCTAAGAATGTCAGAAAATATCTTCTTCATCCAATCTTCATATGTACTACATGATAGGAGGCATATTGTAAAAGGGATTTATTGGTACAAGATTATACCCACTTCCCTTAGACAGAGGACCTCCCCATGCTCTGGTCCACATTATTAAAATATTATTTAAGTATATCCACCCCATTCTTCCTGCTCCTCATCTCAAATATAAACAGTCTCTCTTTTATCTTGCCATTGCTGACTTGCAGAGAATGGAGCATAAAACGCATGCTCCAACATCAAGCCAGCATTCTTAGTCCTCTGCCTGTTGGCTGTATGATCCTGCGGAAATGGGTTCTTCTTAAAGGTGCATTGTTCCTCAATAAAAGAAGTTAATATCATCTGTCCATAGAGCTGCTTACAAGGGTGAAATGTGACATTGTTTGGGACATAGTGAGTGGTTGGGGAAACAGAATTAATGACAGAGTAATGAGAACCGTACATAGACCCACTGACATCAGTGGTTCCACTTGGGAGAAATATTGCTCCTGTCTTGTGCAGTCTGGTAATGAGGCATCCAGTACCCTCCTGTCAAATCTACATTATTATGTTGTCCAAGTTATTTTCTAAACAAGAATCCACTGTCATAAAAGGCTTCCTTTGCTTAAAATTGGGCAATTACTGGCTCCCAAGAAGGGGAGATCAGTCTTCTCCAGGAAAGATCCTCTTGATAGGTTGTCCAGTTCCAAAAGGCCAGCCTAAAATATATACACATACAAGCAACATTAAGTGGACTCAATAGGCTGTATTTATAAATACATGTGTTTATGTAAAAAAAATCACAAAGAATAAAAAATCTTTAAATATACATATACGTGTGTGTGTGTGTGTATGTGTGTGTGTGTGTGTGTGTGTGTGTGTGTGTGTGTGTGTGAACTAAAGGAGAAGTCATGAATTTGAGATTGAGTTGGGGGAGGTTCACAAGAGTTGGAAGGAGAAAAGGAGGGAGGAAAATGAAATGTAAAATGTATGAAACTCTGAAAGTTATAAATACAAAAATCCTAGAGTAGTTTGTTATTGCTCTAGGATGGACATAAAGCTCTTAATATAAAATTAAGGTCCCTGTCCTTCATATTGTAGCATCTTTATACCTACCTGTACTCAATAATTCTCACCTGTCTTTCTTCAAAATACTGTACTCTCTCTTTCCTGGGTGTAGCAATAGGTCTCTTCTTCCCTTAATTTGCTCAAGTAACTCCTAGTTAGCAAGGAATCCTTCTAAGACCCTTCTTTCTGGCTGGGCTATATTTCTTTCCTTTGACATCTGTCCATTTTTCCATTATGACATTTATTACAGAATTCATCTTTACATCTTTGCATAATGCGTGTCTTTATGACCACCCTGTAAGATTCATGATAGGGTGGTGTGGAAATGATGTAAATGCTGAACATATATGAGATTCTCATATATGAGAATCTCAAAAATCTCTCACATCACCTACTTTCAAAAATCTGTGTAACTACCACCAGGTGGTTTGATTACCGTCATTCTTCTCTTTATCTCCCACATAACATTACTACTCTTCCTTCCTTATAGTTTCCCTCTTTGCACATCCTAATATGTTTTCCCTACTGCCCTTCGATGACCTGCAACCTGAGATTCTCCCATCCTTTTCTGATTTACCTCTTTAGCGTCAGGTTTTTCTTGAAAGTTTTTCTGTTGTGTACTTTATTTGTCGTGTTATGTTCTCTATCCCTGTAACATCCTTTACTCTCACTTTGCCTTTGAACGATGATGCATTCTTTAAGTTCTTAGTTCAAGCTAGATTTCTCCTGTAACATGATTTCTAGCTCCAATGACTAGGGTAAATCTCTTCAACATATGCTCTTATAATTTCAGGTCATAGTGCTCCTTACATCATTTAGCACACTAGCAATTTTACATTTGATTGTCTGATTATTCTATTAATATCTGTTATACTCAAATGGCCATAAGCTCAGTGAGTGTGGAGATTGTTTGCTCTGGGTTTATCCTGACTCTGTGAGCTTATCTCAATATCTGCTAAAGAAAAACCCACTGAATGAAATTAGGAAGAGAACATAGGAAGAAGGGAGGGGGCAGGAAAGAAGGGGGCACTTTGTTCTGTTTTCTGTTTAGTACCTAGAACAAGGACTTGGATATAGAAAGTTAGCAGTAGCACTGTTTTTTATTATGAGGACCTTAGTATCATAATGAATTGTGAAGATTAGAATTGGAAAACCAAATTTATTGTGTTGTTCCAGACATACCGCTGAACATGCTGAGCTGTCCATTTTAGAACAGTTCTGATTTAGGGGACCACGTTAGTATTAGTGAATGCTATCCTAGTGCCAGGGCTTAAGCTCTTGCTTCCTTCTCTTTCTCCTGACATATTATTCATTACATAAATTAACCACTGGGGATTTATGTCAACCTTTCAAAAAGTGAACTCATTGTGTAGAAAAGGTATCTGAGAAGATAGAGCAACTGTTTAACGTCCCACCAAGATGCAGAACCACTGTCGTTTAAGAAGGAAAATACACACTGATAAGAAAAAAGACTGATGTCTGTGCAGGTAAATTGAAGACCTGAATAAAGGTCTCCACTAGATCCAAAAAAGTGGGGGAACTTCTAGAAGTTCTGGTTTTGACTCAAACATGGGTAAGACCAGAAGACTGCAGTTATCTGAAGGCATGGGTATGTAGTGGGTAGCCATTCCAGCTTTGATCTGGAAGTTCCAACCCCCATTGAGACTTCAGCAACTGTCGTGCCTACAAGGCGGGGCCAAGGGAGGCACCTGGAGACTGGAGATCTGGATCTGCGGGCTCGCTCTCGGTTCCGGGACCCTGGACGGGAGAGGTGGACCAAGCAGAGCTCCAGAGAATACCGCTGGACTGCAATACACCTTTCCCAGACCCCGCGACCTACCTATCCCTTCATTTGTAAGTTACACCATTAAATAAATCTCCTTTTAACTACGTGGAGTGACCTTAATAATTTCACCAATATGGGTAGGACCAGAAGACTGCGGTTATCTGAAGGCATGGGTAGGACCAGGGCCTTCAGAGGCTCGAGGCACCCTTTGTCCGTCCATGTTGGCTTCCTCAGGGGGTCTCAGTTCCCTGTGTGTATAATTCCACCAGACATCTTACAACATGGCTTGTCTTTCCAGCAAGCGGTGGAAAAAAAAAAACTGAGTAGGAAGTCCTGCTTCTTTTTATAACCTTCTTTCAAGTGCAACACTCTCAGTCCTTTCTGCTCTCCTCCCCTGTCCTTTAGGACAGCTCTTTCTCAAAGCTCTACTTTCTAGAAGGAAAGCAAGAAATAACTTGTTTATAAAATTTTAAACCATAACAATACATCTTGTATTTTGTTTTCAGAAACACGACAGGAATGTCATTGTGTGTGCTAACTCATCTTTTAAAAATTAATAAGCAAAAAAAATCAGAGCTAAAAAATAATTTCAAGTTTTTTAGCTTCTCACATTATACAATGACTACATGAAAGTTAGGCTGATACCCCATTCGAATGACTGAATGCCTCTTCTGAAATCTGAGTGCATTATGAACATTCACATCCATGATAACAAAAGTTTATGCTAAACATTTAACTTTCAATATTCATTTCAATGGTCTATTAGAGATAATCCTAATAAAGTGAATTGAAACAAAAAGTCAGTAGATTTGTTTTCAAAATAATTGCATTTGTCCTCAAAATAATTACTCTAAAAGACAAATTTTTCTAATTTACAAAAGTGAAATTTAAGTATGAAGAAATTTCTTATAGGTTGCTACTTAGACTTAGAAAATTATTAAAGGGGTTTTTAATACAATGGTGTTGCAGAATTTTTATATTAACTCATTTGAACTTAAATCTATAAATTACGGGATTCAATTATATTTCTGGAAATGATATTGGTGTACTTTGACTGGATTTGTCAGAAATAAGATACAGTACAGACTTGTAGGAGGACAGATCAAAGTCAGGCTCAACTAGAGTGGGACAGGAAGTAACAGACAGCAGAAGAGGAGCTAACGGGAGGTAGACGGTGTGTGTTAAGAGAAGGGATACGTTAGTGTTGGGGAAGCACACAGGTCAGACCTGAAACATGAGAGTAGATTATAGATGAAGACAGATGAGACTTTGCTGTTCTGAGAAATTTTAGTCTAAATATATTAGCTCAAGAGCCACTAATTGCTTTTATCTCACTTCTCCCCACTCAATTAAGTTCTAATTACTAGTCTTTATTCATTGAGCAAGCAATATTTTATTAAGTATTTATTCCAAATTGTAGGCTTTTTGAAAGTCAAAGACTCTAAAAACCTTCTGGATTTCTGGTTTCATACTCTTAATACTAAAGTACGGGGGGGGGGGGGGGTTACACCTTAAAATCTTGTCTTTTTATTGTCTGAAAATTTCAAGCATGCATATAATGTGCATTTGTCAAATTTATTCCCCCATTGCCTCCCTTCAGTTCCTCCCTTTATCACTTCCACCACTTTTTCCTCCCACTCCACTCACTCTGTCTTTAAACCCACTGAGTCTATTTGGTTTGTACCAGGTATAATATCAAGCCTCACAAATACAATGGCAAATGAAATAGTCTCAGGGCCTTGGGTAGCTTGTTGTTTTGTGAAAGTAATACCGCTCATGCTTACAGATGTGGAAAGTAGGCAGGACACCGGTAAAGAACCACAGTAGGAGGGTAGTAGAAGTTCTCCAATCTTAAGTCATACCACTGTTCAACAACCCTGAAATGCCCAGAAAATTGTTTTGCTGCAGATATTAAATTTACATTTGCTTTTTTGGTGCTTTTATTTATTCTCACTACCTCAAATACTAATAATAATACTGATGTCTCCAACTAGTTAAGAGCTAGTTCCTGTACTTGGCATCAACTTTTGGGTACCTAGTATCCTTCTCCAACCTTAATTGAATTGTGATCTCTGTCCAATGCGCCAATGCATTTATATCTTACTTGGAGTAAAAGGAAAAGTCTCCATTATAGCCCATGCTCTTCTACCTGATCCCCTACGTCCCTTCCATTGCCTGACTGGATCTCCTCTTAAAATCCTGGTCACCTCTGACAGACAGGCATGCTTTTATCTTAGTCTTAACAACATTTCTTCTTCTTTCCTATAACCTTGGATCCTTTCCATCAAGACACTGAGTAGACTTGTTTTTGTACTTCCCACAACTCTCTCTCAAACTTCTCTGAGCAATCCAATCTAAATTACAATTCTGTCCAACTGACAACCAACTTTCATTCATCCCATAGAGCTTACTTAAACACACTGCACACACACACACACACACACACACACACACACACACACACACAATCTCAGCCCTTTCTTCTTAGAAGTACAGCTTCTTCAGAGTAGGGGTCTTGACCTTTCCAACTGTACCTTTTGGAAAGAGTAGCACCTGGCAAGTCACTGTAGGCAATTATGCTTATTGACAAGTGACCCTTTGTCTTTCCTATTTGTGTCAATTAACGCATTGAGGAAAACACAGACTTCTTCTTGGATGAATTTAGCCAAGAGTGAGCCCAAATTCAAATTCTCTACATCTCTCCTATTGTTTTACATCTATCTGTAGTTTATGGTTACTAGCACATCAGTTGTGCATGTCTGTCTGATGTCTATCTGTTCCTATTTCTGTTATCTGTGTGTATATCTGTATCCCTATCGAAGAGCTTTGCTCTTTATTTTGAATACCATAGGAAGCATGGCATAGGAAGAGTTGGAGGGATTCAGAAATATTTAACAGAGCTTTATAAGGGAAAAAGGTGCTGACCCAGAATAGTAAACAATGTCACACAGATGTCATCAACCTATACCCACATGACGCTTCCAAAATATATGTTGGATAGTTATTTTAAAGTTTCTTCCAAACTGTTTGTTGCTTTCAGAAAATGATTACTACAACACATACATAAATCATTTTGGGCCAGGGACATGGAAGAATATATAATTTAGAATGAAAACTATGTGTTAGCTTAGGCTATAAAAGCTGATTACATGAGAAATCCAAGGAGAGTAAAATTGCTAACACTGCTCTTTTAAAGGCTGCTTAAACTTAAATATGATGAGTCCACGGCAGGACTCATCTCAAATGACGTCAAGCTCTATGGTTAACTTCATCATGAGTTCTGTCAAAAAGCCAGTCTTTGAGAGCATGGCTGAGGGGTCCCCAACTGGATCAGGCCCTCTGAGTGGGTGAGACAGTTGATTGGCTTGATCTGTTTGGGAGGTATCCAGGCAGTGGCACTGGGTCCTGTGCTCACTGCATGAGTCGGCTGTTTGAAACCTGGGGCCTATGCAGGGTCGCTTGGCTTGGCCTGGGAGGAGGGGACTGGACCTACCTGGACTGAGTCTACCATGTTGATCTCAGTCTGTGGGGAAGGCTTTGCCCTGGAGGAGGTGGGAATGGGGGGTGGGCTAGGGGGAAGGTAGGGAGGCGGGAGGGTGGAGAACAAGGGAATCGTATTGCAAAATAGAAAAAAAAAAATGAAGGCCAACTATGAAAAAAAATTTTTAAAAAAAGAGAGACTTCTACAAAATAGCCAAGTACACCTTCTCTTGTTCTCTCAGCTATTTCTCTTGGGTCAAACCCATAACTGGACTTTCTACCTCTAACCTTGTTCTCCTAAGAAACTCTCCTTTCACCTACATTTTCTGCTGTCCTATGGTTCTATGGCTCTGACTCAACCAAATACTTTTTCATCCTGATGTACAAATAGAACAAACTAACAAAAACAGTTTCATTTTCCTTGCAATGCTTTAAGCCATTAATCTCTTGCTTTCTGTCACTGTCAAACTACCCCACAGATCTTTTGAGGGAGAAGGATGTCTATATTTCATGCCCTCCTTCCTTCGTACTAACTATTCCCTCATTCTGGCTCCTGTCATCGTCTTGCTCCTAAACTTACTTCCCTAGGGTCACAATGTCATTCCAAATCCTGCAGATTGATCCTCTGATTATACCTAGATACTACAGTGTTGCTTTCCCTGATCCTTGGTGTTCTGATCATCCACAGTCTTCACAGTAATTAATTAGATCTGACTTTCATATTGCAAATGAAAGTGTGCCACAAAAATCCTTCAAGGGCTCGTTCTTCTTGGCTTCTGTCTTTCAGGCCCTCTGACCTCTCCTGCTTTCTAGTTCCTGGGTCACTTTTTTATTCTGTTAATGCAGGTATTGCTCAAACAGTCGTTGTTGGTCTTTGCCATATCTTTATCCACTATTCCATGATGTCACATATTCACATGCTTTCATATCTGACATATATCCTCTATTACTGGCACACATTCTAGCAGCCTCAGTATTTCCCTCCAGACACTCAAAAATGAGGCTCCTTAAGTTCAAATATTTTCAAAACATATTCCATTGTATATGGTGATATTTTGTTTGTGCTGAAATGTGGTGATATTTTATTTGTATGTCAATAAATAAAGTTTGTCTGGAGATCAGAGCACATAGATAGCCAGCCATAAACAAAAGTCAGCCGGTGGTAGCACATGCCCTTAATCTGATCACATGGCAGGCAGAGTCTCTGTGCATTCAAGGACACAGCCAAGCATGGTGACACATGCCTTTAATCCCAGTACCAACCATGGGTCTGTACAGACAGGCAGTGATGAGGAAGTGAGGTGGCTGGGCTAAGAGCCAATGAGAAGGCAGAACAGCAAGGCAATTTTTAGGCCCAGGTTAGACAGGAAGAAGCTGGTTCACTTGGGAAGCCATGGCAGTGTGGTGAGCTAAGGTTAGTTGGTGGCCATTCCTATTTCTCTGATCTCTGCAGCTTTCACCCCTGTATTTGGCTCTGTGTTTCTTATTTAACAAGACTATTTAGTGTTAAGATTCTGTACATGCACAGCTCAGGGTCCTGTGTCTTATGTCTTACATCATCAGTGGGCGATGGTGACCACGCACCCACCACGTGGTCATGCATTCCCCGCCTTAAAAAGCCGGTCGTGGACCCCCCACCTCTCTCTCTGGTTCCCTGCTCTGCTCTGCTCCCTCCCCTGCCAGGCCTGGCTCCCCTCCTATCCCCTATTTCTTTCTAATTATAATTTTGGTAGTTGTGGCCATGACCCGTGACTTTTCTGCCAGTAACCAGCGCCATCAACCAGCACCATTTTTTAAATTTTATTTTATAATTAATTTAATTTTACATATCAGCCATGGATTCCCCTCTCCTCCCACCTCCCACCACTATCCCCACCTTCTCCCCCAATCCACCCCCCCTTCCCACCTCCTCCAGGGCAAGGTCTCCCCTGGGGATTCAGCTCAGCCTGGTAGATTCAGTTGAGGTAGGTCCAGTCCCCTCCTCCCTGCACCAAGGCTGAGCAAAGTGTCTCAGAGACAGTTGATTAGCTTGAACTATTTAGGAGGCCCCCAGGCAGTGGGACCGGGACCTGACCTTAGTGCATGAGCTGGCTTTTTGGAACCCAGTGCCATTTTATTATCATTTAGAAATTCGTCTATAATTGTAGTTCCAAAAAGTGTGTTCTTTTTGTTTCTTTCTCCCTCAAAAAATCTATTAGGTGGCTTTGGACAGATTTCACCATTTTAAGATTTTGAACATATAGGAGAGCTTTCTCTATCACATATTAGAAATCAAGGAATGGTCCGTCCTCCCAAAAATAGATGCACACAGTCACACAAACACACACACTCATACATAAAATCAGTCACTCACAATCACATATAAACTCACACATACTCACACACATTCATACACACACATACTTAACACTCACCCACACTAACATACATACACAAACATTCACACACTAATTATGTACACTCACATGCACACTTGAACACTAACATATTTACACACTCATACACAGTCATACACTCATACTCACAAACATACAGATTAACAAAAACTCATACACACACAAACAACCATGTAACACTTACACACAAAGCTCACTCACAAACACCCAGTAACAAAATAATTTTTAAGTAAAGAAAAAACAAAATGCAAACAAGTTTCAATTTTGTTATGAATAGAACAAGCTTAGAGGCATGCCATAAAATAAACAGGTACTGACATGGGAAACAGAGGAGGCCTGTAAAGAAAGTGGGTAATGCATGTTAGAACAGTATGAGAAGTGTTTTTTACATTTTTATTTTTTTTAAATCAAAACCATGAGGCTACTTTGAGGCAGCTGACAAAACCCATGATTCCCTAGCAATGTTGTCCAATATTCTAAAGCAATGGTTCCTGTAAATTTCCTCCTTCTCCAGGTGAGAATAAAGATAATAGTGACAGATTTACCAGACTCTGTCAGCTAATACCTGTGGGTGGTTTCCCCTTTCTTTTCTACAGTATCACAGCATCACATGGTGCTTTCAATTATTCCAAGTCGTATGAAGCTCTGAAATATGACTCTCTAATTGGACTTGACTAAACTTGACCCTAATTTTCAAAACAAAACCATGGTTAACCAGGGCCAACAGGAATAGTTGCAGTTTGCATGCCAGTGGTGACTGTAACAAAAATTTAAAAATTTCACTTAGTTGAACGTGTGTATCAAACTTGTAAGCAGTGAAAAGCTCTTGTTCAAATAAAGAGAAGCTGAATAAACTGAGAAGAGTTTAGCTGATCCTGGAGCTGACATTCTGAAGTGATGGAGCACAGCAGAAAGGCAGGGAGTGGCATCTGGATGAAATTTTATTCTTGGGTCTTGGGTGATGGACTTTGCAGCAGGAGGAAAATGAATGGTCTCAATATAGAAGGCTCTGGAGCTTCTTTGACTTCTGGTGCTGGGAAAGCTGCTGCATCCACATTTTCTACTCCTTTTCTTCAGCATAATGTGAGGCAGAGGGTCAGGGGACACACTTGTGGCCTCTAATGGCCAGATAATGGACCACAATAAAAGTTATGTGTCCCCAGCTGGAGGTGAAGACATACAGTGGTTGACAAAATCCATTATCCAACTATTAGAACCCAGAATGAAGGGAGACAATTATTAAACCAAAGAGGAGTGAATTCACTTTAACTTATTCAAGAAAAAAATTTTTTGCTTATGTGGTATGCATTTTCTTACCTTTATATTTAAATAATAATACCAATTATAGCTGTAGTTAATGTTTATATTGAACACTTACAATACACTAATTGGCTTCATGGAGAGTAGGGTCTCTGAGATAAAAACCTGGCTTCAGTATTTATTTGGAGGAAATTAACCCCTTCAAGTCTCTATGTTTAGATATGCAGAATGATTGTAGTTGGTTACAAGTACATGTGGTTACTGAGTGTGACATATATGATACCTGAGGAAAATGGGAATATTGTTGCTACCATACCATCATTGCTGACATTCATCTGTAGTGCCATACTCAGGTTTCTGATTAGTCTTTTTCAATGAATAAAGAGGGTGAAGTATGGATAAGAATCAAGAGGATCATTGGCAGATTTAAAAGGATTCACAGCCTTAATGAAAGAGAATTTTAAATATTTTATGTATTCTTAGAGAGAAAGCACATGAATTTCAGTGGTAGGGAGGTTGGCAGGTTCTGGGAGGTGTTGGTGGAGGGAAAGAATGTTAATAAAATATATTGTATAAAATTAGAAAACATACAATTTGTGTACTTCTGAGGAGTAAAATAACCCATTATCTTAAAATCATCCTAGTATGAAGATTCTAAATGTCCCTGGAAAACTAAATTTCATGTGTAATTTCACTTATCAAGTAAGACAGGGTGATTATTGAGCAAAAGTATTTTTAAATCATACCTTTTAATTTGAATGATCTTTCTAAAGTTTAGAAAAAAATCAAGTATGAAGCCAGCACATGCGTATCAAACACCTTGTCTATTTTTTATTGCTTCTTGAAAGAAATCTGTTTTCAAGACACATTTCAGAGAGACAGAACAAACTCAGTCACAAAAGGGGGAAGCTGAGTTTTGAATGTCTTGGCAATAGTTGCTTAGTGGTCAATAAATACATTTTTAGCCATTTCACTTGGCCTCTGGGGACCCCCTGGAATCTGTGTTAATATTTCCATTTATATAATAGTATTGTGATATCCATATCTCTTTTTGTCAGAACACAGTCAAATAGGAATCTATATCGAGCTGCTTCTCCATCCATTTGAGTATGACCCTCATCAGCTCAGTATGCATGGTCCATATGCATATATGCCACAATCAGTCCATTTCAACTGTTATTAGACTGTGGGCTATTGAAATACTAAAAGTAGAAGTATGGGCCCAGGGAAAAAAATTTAGATTGTTGTCTTATCCCTTGTGTTTCCCAGAGAAGACAACAGAATAGTTAAGAACACACAGTGTAAAACAGGCTTAAATTCCAATAATCTCATTGTTTACATTACCCATGTAAGCACAGGCAAATTAATTCATCTGCCCTTGTATTCACTTTCTTAATTAAAAATTCTATTAGTACATTTTATTTCTCTGTGTATGTTTGAATACATGTGTGTGTGCATGTTGGGGGAGGGAGAGAGAGAGAACTACATGCACATATATACAAGTCACTTCACATGTGTAAAGGCAAGAGGACAATTTGCTGGAGTTGTATCTCTCTTTGCACCATGTGGTCTTGTCAGATTGAAGTCATGTCAGTCTCTTGAATGACAAGTGCCCCTTTGTACTAATCTGTCTTGCTGGCCCAGCATTAGTTTTCTTATCTATAAAGTGCATGTACAAATATTACCTACCATGTAGTACCATCGTACATGGAGCAAGGGCACTGACGTCTGTATAAATCATTGCAACAGTGTTTAGAATATAAAAGCAATAAATATCAGTATTCTTGATTATTATCATGTAACTTCTTATGGACAAAGAAGAAAGTATCCCTGCACCAATCTTTCAATCTGATCAATAACGTTTAGACTTATACAAACCATTGGATCCTGGAGTTCCTTTTTTCTTACCAGTTTGAAGACATGTTTTCCATGATAAAAAAGTCAAACGTACCAATAATTTGTAAACTGTTGAGCTATGGCCACAAGTCACCTTTGAACACACTGAAATTCACAAACATTTACAAAATCCTTGTGCTTCTATATTTTAAAACATCTTTGTAGTTAATTCAATGTAACTTCAGAACAAAAATGCTTAAGACAGAACCCATGGAAAATTTTAAACTTTTTAATGCATGTTCTTTGCGGCCTAAAGAGAAGACATGGCAGACAGATCTTTCTGAGGGATTATACAAGTCTAGTTATAACTTTGTTCAGCTTTAAAGTTTTCTCAGAATTTTTGTTTTTGTTTTTAGTACAGTGTCTGTATGAACCATAATTCTGGTTCAAGGAAAGAACTGGTCCAGAGAGGCTGAGGGGAGGTTATTTAATATTAATGAATTTTTGTTTCTCTGAATTTCTTTTTGAAAATTCTAGGCTCTGTTTGGTAGCTTTTGGGGGTTTTCTTAGCTGAGTTTCCACTGTTTTAGTTGTTGGACTTTGGCAACACATGGGTAATCTCACATTGGTTCCATCAGCAGTATGTTTTACTCTTGTTTGCCAGAAACTGAAGATCTGGAACTTAGGGTGGGTGACTATGTGCTTACCCAAGTATTTCCTATTTCTGTCACTTTTCATAATGAATTGGAAATGCGTTCATTGTTTCAGTCAAATCACTTTCCTCTATTCAGAATTGCTGGGGCCACTAAAAAGGTGTTCTGATTGTGTGTGTGTGTGTGTGTGTGTGTGTGTGTGTGTGTGTGTGTATGTGTGTCTCTCTGTGTATCTGTGCATGTATGCATGCACGTGTGTGTGTGCGCGCGTGTGTGTGTGTGTGGTTGTACACATATGTACATGCATGTACATGTGGATTCTGGAGGTCAACCTGTAGTGTCATTCCTCAGGACTCCATCCATCCTATTTCTTGAAGAAGGGCTCTTCTCACTGGCCTTGGCTTCAATCATTCAGATAGAATAGCTGGCAGCAAACTCCAGGGATGTACCTCACAACACTGGGAATATAAATATGTGCCACACACCTGGCTTTTAAAAAAAAACAACGTGATTCTCCCAAATGAACTAAGGTGTTTATTCTTGCATCATAAATACTGCACTGACTGAGGTATCTCCTCAATCCTTCAGTGGATTATATAAAAAAAATTTAACTTTAATATCATCAAAGATTAACAGTAATCAGCAACTATTATATACAAAAATACCATGTCTGAAGAGTTTAAAATGGTATTGAGTAGGCATGATCTACGCTTGTAATCTTAAATTCTAGCTAAAAAATAGTCATCATCTAGAAATAAACAATAAACTTTGAGTAACACAGTTATTAGATGTCACTTATTCACTTAGTCTATCAGGAGTGGTGAATGCAAAATTAAATTCAACTGAGTCTTTTTTTACTTATTTTTTAAATTTCATATGATATATTTTAATTGTACTCTTTCCTTTCCCCCAGCTCCTCCTAGATACTCTCCACTTCTGTACTCCACCAACTTCATATTTTTTCTCTCTCAAAAAATATCTAAACAAACAAAAACCCAAACAACAAAATAACAGCGAAACAAAACAAACAAAATGCACACAAAAGCATGGAGTTCATTTTGTGTTGAACAATAATTCATGAGCATGGAGACTGCCCTGGAATATGGCTGATATACCTAGTGTCTCTCCATGGAAGAACATGCATTTTCCCTCTCCAAGTAAGTATCAGTTGCAAATAACTTCTTAGTTAGAGATGGGACTTTGTGACCATTTCCCCTTCTCTGTGCTGGGATTTTTGTCTATCTTGAACTTATGCAAGTCTTGGGCATGCTGTCACCATCTCTGTGAGTTCCTATGTGCATCAGTACTATTGTATCTAGATGACAAGTATTTCCTTGGCATCATTCACCATATCTGCTCTTACAATATTTCTACATCCTCTTCCACATAGATTCTCTGAGCCTAGGTAGGGTGATAAAGACATCTCATTTAGGACTGAATGCTCCAAAGTCTTACTTTTTGCACATTGTCCAGTTGTAAGTCTTTATGTTAATTTTCATCTACTGCAAGGAGAAGCTTCTATGATGGGGGCCTAGTGATGCGGTGATCAAGGGGTACAGCAATATGCCGTTAGGAGTCATTTTATTGCTATGTTCCTTTAGCATAATGACAGTTGTAGGTTTTCCTCTAGGGCCCATGACCTATGGAGTCTCAGGTGCTTGGCCACTTTAGCAGTGTCAGATATGAGTTCTAGCTCATAGGGGTGGGCCTAAAATTTAATCAGAAAGTGGTTGGTTACTCCTCTAACATCTGTGCCGCTGTTGCACAGGTATATTTTGCAGGGAAGTCACTGTTGAAGGTTGCAAGGCTCATAGCTGAGTGATACTGATGACTATTTTTCTCCTTTGGTAGCATGCAGAGTGCCTTCAACTGAGTCATGTAACTTACAAATGATCTTATGGCTTACAGGATGATAAGGGAAGCAGAATATAAACAAATGGAAAATTGAATATTAGCAAGCAAAAACATTAGAAAAACCCAAGACAAAAATAGTACTGCAAACATTCTGATGGAACATTAACCACAATACATAGGAGATATATACCCTTCTGGAGACTGAAGAATGCAGTGTGCTTTAGGGCCCCCAAAGACATGAGAGCAGGTGAGCTGATCCTGCCCCTTGCTGGCTGCAGCACTCAGGAGAGTGGCCCTGTACCTTGCCTGGACAGCACAGTAAAGCTGACCCTGGCTGTATGAATGTGGGAGTGCCAGCCCCGAGGACCTGAGAATGGTAGAGCTGGCCATGCCTCCTTCCTGGGCAGCATGAGAAAGCTGTCCCTGGAGGTGTGGATGTGGGAAAGCTGGCTCCACCTCTTGATGGCTGCAGCACTCACTTGGGAAAGCAGTCCCATGAACCTCACCTTGGCAGCAGAGTAGAGCCGACCCTGGAGGGGTGGGCATGGGAGAATCCATCCTGAGGGCATGAGAGTAGGAGAGATGGCCTGGCCCCTTGCTGACCCCGCCCCTCATCAGTACAGTGCTGGAGAGGAGGCCCTGTTGGCTTGGGTGTGGGAGAGCGGGCCCTGATGTGTTCAGGAGAGCTGGTCTGAGCCATTGCCAGCTGTCTCATGCAGGAGAACTGGCCCCACCTGTCACCTGGGCAAAGCAGGAGAGCTGGCCCTAGTGGGGCAGATGAAGGAGAGTGGGTACTGACCAACTCAGCTACCACTCAAGCCCACATCCTTGTCTTTGGGCTGATCCTAACATCTACTCCATCTAAGAATTGCTGAAGTGTGTGAAGGAGCTGGTCCTACAGATCCAAATCTGCAGAATCTCCAAGATACAAGGCAAAACAGGATATCCTGTGAGGATCCAGTATAGATAATGTAGCAGAAGTCAGCGATCTCAAACCAGACCAATGACTCATTGCAATGAACATTTACAAGTAAAGTTGTTTTGGACATACCACAGTTGCCATGGCAAGATTCTTTTTTTCTTTCTTTTTTTATTCTTATTTTTATTTTTTAAATTTTTTGGTTTCTTTTTCACGGGGAGGCAAGAGCAGAGAGTAGATATGAAGAGATGGGGAGAGGAGTGGGCTTATGGTGCATGAAGTGAAGTACACAAAGAATTCATAAAATGTTTTTAAAAATGTACTTTAGAGAAGTGATCCTTGAGGTAACGCTTGAGAAATGGAGCAAAGAATGTCCAGGCTGAACAGTAAGAGCTTTGAGGTCCAGGAATGTCATAATAAGTCAATATGAAACATGGGAAAAACAGAAAAATAATTTTTTGAAAACAGCTAAAACCCAGGAATCTAGGTGGAGTGAGAAATGAAATAAAATACAAAAGAAAAAAGAAAGTGATAAGAAATAAACAAAACTGGGCAGGTATTTAGTCACGAAGAACCTTTTATGTCATTTTATGAAGTTAAAATTTTCTCTTTTAAATAATGGAATTTGTCAAAGGATTTTAATCAGAGGATGACAGAATCAAATTAGGATTTTAAGAAGACTATTCTGGATTCAGTAAGAAAGATGGATTGGCTCAAGCTAGAGTGGAGACACAGGGAGCGGTTAAGGGACGTCAATGATCTGCACAAACTGTGATAGGGACTATGGCAAGGCCAGACAACAAAAAAGGAAATAAGTGAAACCTTCAGTACATATATGCTGAGAGCCCACCAGGTGACAGATTGTATGCCAAGTGCTGGAGTATTATGCCATGTAACTGACCTAAAACTATACAAAGAAACTACTCAAGAGTACAGATGAAACTAGTTGAACTTAGCAGGTTATGTTTTTAAAAGGTGAAGGTATAAAGTTGGGATGGGAACTATGGAGGGAAGCTAAAGAAGTAGAGATGGAAATGGGAGTTCATATGGCCATATTTAATTGTATGCATGAATTAGATTCTCAAAGAATAAAATAAGACCTGCTACATATTTGAATCTAAGAGCAAAGGAAAGAGAGGGTCCTAGAAATCCATATGCAGTCAATGGGGACACCATAACATGAAATACTGACCACTCCAGATGACATGTTGGTGACCCAGTGGATCACACACAAAGGAAAACATAAAAGTATGAGGAGGATTTGTTGAGAAGACATGCTTCAATGAGAAGGAGAAACAATAGGGAAACAGGCAGTGAAAGTGACCTAACTTCATTGTACAAATGATAAACAACAAAAAATTGAGGTCCTTAAAAAGTAGGTACTAAAGGACCAAGAAATCCCTGCACTCTTCTATGTGTAAATAAAAACCTGAAGCACGATTATGCAAAGGAAGCTTTCAGAAACAAGTCCTGTTTGTATTACTCATAATTTTCAAAGATAACACATGGACAATAGTACAGGTGTGTATGTTCATTAACAGATAATTTGACTGCTTTTCATCTTGTCTCTCCTTGGCAGAGTCAGTCATATCTTCCAATGTGTGGTTTAATTGAATTTGACCCTAAGATTTGATAATCCCAATTCCCCATAGCTCAATAATTGGGTCTCATGTGTGATGTGGGCATGTTGCACTGGACATCTCACAGCTGGTGCTCATAGGGATGGACTAAATTTGAATGTCCAAATGTCCTGTTTTCTCCTGATTTGAACATGACTGCAAAGTTATATTTTCAGTTAAATTTCTACATATAAAGCCAACAACAGAAATCAATAATAATAGCCCCCTCCCTCTCTGTTTATATGCTCACAGAGAGATAAGCACTATTAGCCTCTTGCTAAGATCAATCATTACATTCTGGGTAGCTAGTTCATCTATTTTTAGTATTACTATTTAATTCCTAGCACAATGATAAACTATGACTAATATTTAATGTGACATTAATCTTTTTTCCGTTTTTTTTTATGAAGTAAATCAGAAAACCTTTATAGAGTTCATATTCTCTACTCATCAGTATAGGTCTTGGGGAAACTACTTTAAGAAGAAGAGATCACCCATCATGATCACAGAACAGATATATATGAGTAAGTACATCCCTGCCACATACCATCCATTCATTCACAAATCCAAAAATTGGCAATATCACTTTTCAAATGTTGAGTAGTCATCTTATTATGATCATTATGTTTGACATATCATATGAATAGCTTTACTTATACCTCTTTCAGTACCATGAGGCTAATGTCATTGTATCTACTATAATGAAGAAACTAGAACAGAAGCATAATTAACATGTAGGAAACCCCACAGGAGCCTATGCCTTGACCACATGTGAGTTAAGATTCTTTGATCTTTCCTCAGAACACAAAATATCAGCAAAACATAAAACAATAAAAATATAGCATTAATAGCAATAATTAAAACATACTTTTAAACTTAATATTTCTAAGCTTCTTTTATTTACTACCCTGTAGAAGATTGAATGTAATTGGCCCCTATAAGCTCATAGGGTGTGGCACTATGAAGAGGTATGGCTTTGTTGGGGTAGGTTTGGTCTTGTTGGAGGAAGTGTGTCACTGTAGGGGAGGGCTTTGAAGTTTCCTTTGCTCAAGCTACTCCCAGTATCTCAGACCACTTGCTGTTGCCTGCAGATCAAGATGAAGGACACTCAGCTCCTTCTCCAGCAGCATGTCTGACTGTACACCACCATGTCATGCCATGATGATAATGGGCTAAACCTATGAAAATGGAGTTATATTGTGTTCCCCAATATTTTGTGCACCCTAATAAACTTATCTGGGGTCAGAGAACAGAACAGCCACTAGATAGACATAGAGGCCAGAAAATGGTGGCACGCACACCTTTAATCCTAGCATTCTGGAGGCAGAAATCCATCAGGATTTCTGTAAGTTCAAAGCCACACTGGAAACAGCCAGGCATTGTGACACTCACCTTTAATCCCAGGAAGTGATAGCAGGAAGAAGAAATGTATATAAGGCCTGAGGACCAGGAACTAGAGGCTTTGTTAAGCTTTTAGGCTTTTAGCAGCAGTTCAGCTGAGATCCATTTGGATGAGGACACAGAGGCTTCCAGTTTGAGGAAACAGGATTGACTGAGAAGTTGACAAGGTGAGGTTAGCTGTGGATTGTGTTTTGTTTCTCTGATCTTCCAGCATTTACCCCAATATCTGGCTCCCAGGTTTGTTTTTATTAATAAGACCTTTTAAGATTCATGCTACACTAATTAAATATTTTTCCTTTATAAGAGTTGCCATGATCATGGTGTCTCTTCATAGCAATAGAAACCCTAACTAAGACAGAGTTGGAACCAGGGATTGGAGTATTGCTGTGATAGGCCTGATCATGCTTTTGTTTGAAGGAATGTGGACCTTGGGACTGTGGATTAGAAAAGCAGTTGAAAACTTTAAGTGCTGCTTAATGGGTCTTACTAGTAGGAATACAGTGGTGCTTAGTGTGATTTGATGAACTGTGGGGCCAGGCCAAAGAGGTTTCATAGGAGAAGAATTTTAGTATATTGCCTAGAGATCATTCTTGTAATACTTTGGTGACAAATGTGACTGCCTTTTTCCCTTGTCCAAGAGTCTACCTGAGGCTAAATTGAAGAGTTTTGGGTTAATTCCATTGGCAGAGGAAATCTCAAAACAGCCTAGTATAGACTCTGTCATGTGGTTATTAGTGTTAACTCTAATGAAGATTTATAACAAAAAGGAGCAAACTGAGAAAGGAAAAACACAACATGTACAATTTGAGGAGAAAATGAGCACCAGGAAGTGGAATGGAGCTATATTCAAGGAGATAACAGACTAAAATTTGAAATAAGGGGAGTGGTGACCTTGTGGCAAGATCCTATCTGGCTAGCTTTCCAACCTGTGAAAAGGAATTAAAGAAAAGCTTAGAGCCAGATGTGGTGGTACACCCCTTTAATCCCAGCACTAGGAAGGCAGAGGCTGGTGGATCTCTGAGTTCAAGGCCAGCCTGGTTTACAGAGCAAGTTCCAGGACAAAGAAGCTTAGGCAGTGAAGGAAACCATGTAGAACAAAGCTGGTGAAGATATAATTGAACAAGGAGGCCATGTTCCAGCCACAGTAAGCTGCAGAACTTGGCAGCTTCACATGGTTCTGGTTTCACAGATATAAGAAAAGAGCTATGGAATATTCCTCCACAACTAAGGAAAGCTGCTGAGGCCAGGCGTGTATCAGGGGTGTCCCTGAATGGAGACCTAGAAAGGACATTGCATGAAGTCGTGAAGGTGCATCCTGGATTGACTTGGAGACCCCAAGATGTTAGAGATACCAGAGCTGTGGGATACCTACTGAGGAGAGCTGCTAACAGAGAATGAAACCAACCCAAGAGAAAGAAGTGTGTTGCAATCAACAGAACTGAAAAGAGTTGTAGATCTGAGTGTTTTGACATTAGACATGAAGATGCAGAGTTTGGCATTTTCCCAGCTGATTTTCAGTCTTGCTTTGGTCCAGTATTTCCTCACTATGCTCCTTTACATGCATTTTGGAATGTTAATGTATATCCTGTGCCATTACATATTAGAAGTATGTGATATGCACTTTGATTTTTGACTTTTGGGGGGATTACAGTTAAGAAACTGTATGATTCTAAGGAAAATTTGAAAATGTTATAGACTATGGGGACTTTTAAAGTTGGACTAAATGAATTTTGCATTATGATATTGTTAGACACTTATGGGGGCAGGGAATGGAATGTGGTAATCTGAATGTAATTGGCCCCCATAAGTTCAGAAGGAGTGGCACAATTAGGAAGTGTGCCCTTGTTAGAGGAAGTATGTCACTGTGGAGATGGGTTTTGAGGTCTCCTTTGCTCAAACCACTCCCAGTCTCAGACTACTTTTTGTTGCCTGTGGGTCAAGATACAGGACTCTCAGTTCCTACTGTAGTACCACATATGCCTTCCTGCACACCACTGTGTCACATCGTGATGATAATGGACTAAACTTCTTAAAATGCAAACCACCTAGTGCTGAGTGAGCTGACAGCTGATACTTGATGTGTATTGGTTAATTAATGTCACATATAACAGGCAAAAATATGAGAGAATAAGGAAGAACATGATACTGATTGTTGAATGTTAACAAATGATCCCTTCCATAAACCTACTCAGGATTCAGGATGTGGAGAAGCAGAAAATGATAAGAAGAGTACGGAAAAAAAAAAAAAACGGGAACCCAAATGTCAAGGTTTTCCATCCAATCCTAAGGAGTATAGGCACTTATGAAAGTGGGAGAATATGGGGCTAGGAGTAGAGCTCAGTGGTAATAAAAGATGAACTATTTAATTTATAATATATAATTTAAATATTTCACCGATGGGTTTTTGTTTGCTGATTTGTGTGTGTGTGTGTGTGTGTGTGTGTGTGTGTGTGTGTGTGTGTGTGTGTCTGTGTGTCTGTGTCTGTGTCTGTGTCTGTGTATATGTGTGTGTGGTTTTGTTTTTGCTTTTTGGGTTGTTTTGTTTTATTTTTCTAGACAGGATTTCTTTGTGTAGCCTGTTGTCCTGGAACTTCCTCTGTAGACCAGGTTGTCCTCAGATTCAGAGATCTTCCTGCCTCTGCCTCCTGAGTACTGAGATTAAAGGTATGTGTTACCACTGTCCAGCTCACCCCAGTTTTTTGTTTTTGTTTTTATTCTTTTTTAACTTATTTCAATTTTGATATTTTTTACAGTTACGTGTTTGATGTTCTTGTTCGGTTTGAAGGTTTGAATTTAACATATCTTATCTCAACACAAATCAAAAAATCAGATAATTGTCACTTGTCTTTTATAGCCTTGTACATAATAATCTTATCTGATGCAGTGAGGATGATGGTTGGCTAATTAATTAGAAAAGTTTATCAAAGAAGGAAATCATCATAATGGCACATAAAGTATTCTGTGTAGTTTAGCCAGGTGTGGTGGCACACACCTTTAATCCCAGCACTCGGGAGGCAGAGGCAGGTGGAGCTCTGTGAGTTTGGGGCCAGCCTGCTCTGCAGAGCGAGATCCAGGAAAGGCACAAAACTACACAGAGAAACCCTGTCTCGAAAAACCAAAAAAAAAAAAAAAAAGTATTCTGTGTAGTTTAATTCATCTTTCTCTGGTGTAGTACCAATTTCTCTCTTTGAGCATGAATCTGCTGCTGAGTGCTTCTTTAATTTTATGTCCTGTAGTGAGTCTTTAAAATAGCTGGAGGTCTATATACCATTTAAGTATAAACATTCTTTTATGATTTTATGTTTGCATTTTTTTTGTTTCACTTACCCATAACATAGTGTTTGTTAATAAAATATTTAACTTACCGTTCATGGAGACAATTTTTTTCTCGCATTCTATTTTTCAGTAATATTTAGACAACAATTTAGTAATGTGCCAATATTGACAGGCACAGTTACGTCAGCAAGTTTGAGAGCCAATCATCTGACACTTAGAAAACTTATCTAATGACTGGTAGATACAGCAGGGCACAAGCAAAGAGAAAAGGGCTTGTCAGAGTGTGTGCAGAATGCCATGGCTGTCAGCCAGGGCACATCACAGATTAAGGAAACATGTTGGTTAACCATCAAGACGTCCAAGGGTAGGAGGCAGATAGTAACAACAGGTGCTTCCATTTTATACCTCTACAACTTTGATCAGGTCTTTTAATTTGCATAATCAAGTGTATTCATCTGAAAAATAGAAATAAAACAGGTTTTTGTGACCAGATAAGAAGCACACAGGTAATGATTTTAAATGATTTATTGGGTTAGTGTAAAAGCATGACAACATCAGTTCAAATCCCCAACCCCCTGTATAAATCTAGGCATGCTTGTGTAGTACTAGCATTTGGGGATCACAGCCTGAGTGCCCTCAATTACTCACATGTTAGCTTAACTTAAAAGTGAGATCCCAGATTGCATAACCACATGCATGTATCACACAACATCACACACACACACACACACACACACACACACACACACACACACAAATAATTTAACTTTAAAAAGTAAAATCAAATAATTAGAAAAAACTGTAAAATGTTTTGGATAAGTATTATCATTTATAAATGTTTTTAATTGTATCACTCTGAATATTATTTTCATTATTAAAATATAACACAGATTTATTGAAGACTTATTATGCCTGTAAATATGAGAAGTACTTTGCATGCAATAGTTCATACTGTAACTTACAGAAGGACAATAACGCTTACATAGTGGAATCAAGAGAGACGTTAGATCATTTTAATTCCAGATTATCTGCTCTTTATTATATTCTTTGTTGTATTCCTTTTCTAAAAAAATTAAAATTTGATTCATAAGAATACCTTGGCATAACATAAATTAGAATCAATCTTGTACTACCAATAAAAATTAAATTTATTTTAATAACTTCAAAGTTCTCTGCTTAATGGCAATTCCCAAATCTAGTGATGACTAAAGTTGCAATTTTGTAATTAAAAGTTTAGTGTATTGTAGTTTTTTTTTTAAACACTTACTCTTTTGGCTCTTTACTCTCTGGGGACCCAACATCTGGCTCCCAAACAAATCACATGGAGTCTTACTCTTACTTATGAATGCCTGGCCTTAGCTTGGCTTATTTCTAGTCAGCTTTTCTTAACTTACTCTTTCTACCTTTTGCCTCTGGGATTTTTCCTTTTCTTACTTCTGTATATCTTACTTTCAGTCTTACTCCATGGCTGGCTGTGTGGCTGGGTATGTTCCTCTCCTCCTTTTCTCAATCCTTGATCTCCTTCTCCCAGATTTTTCCTCCTGTTTATTCCCTCTGTCTGTTAGTCCTGCCTATCCTTTCTCCTGCCTTGCTATTGGCTATTCAGCTCTTTATTAGACAAATCAAGTGTTTTAGACAGGCAAAGTAACATAGCTTCACAGAGTTAAACAAATGCAACATAAAAGAATGCAAAACATCTTTGCATCATTAAAACAAATATTCCATAGCATAAACAAATGTAACATATCTTAAAATAATATTCCACAACAGTATATTCCTTCACACACAAATGTTTGAAACCTGTATGTGCTACATTTTTATCAGGAGGCCAAATTCATTACTACTTACTGTGTTATGACATCAACTACAACAAAGGAAAACACAAAATATCATAACTACTATAACAGTGGGGTACAAATCAAAATTAAAATTATAGCTTATCAATATGCTTAGTTTTTCTATAATGGAGAATATTCAGAAGTTGTTTGGCTTTAACTCTTGTCTTACCCATGTGACCCTTTATCCAGGATGACTCTATGCTTTATGCTTTTTAGTAGACACTGCCAGCCTGGGCACTAAATCAATATGGAAATTAAACTGGCAATTCAGAACACATTGATTTATGAGGTTGCATTTCTCCTTTAGATTTCATAATATTTTGAGCATTCATAAATTAAACATAAAATCAATTTAAATTAAAAGTTAAGAAGTAGGAGCTCTCAGGTAGATGCTTAATGGCTTATTAGTTTTATGAAGTATGTTAGGCACACTAAACTTTATACTGGTGTTATTATTATCGAATATTTCCAAAATACTAACAAGGAACTATCAATTTCTAACCATCCAGATTCTGAACTATATAGCACACCCAATTTCACAATTAAACCATTGCATCATGTCTCACTCTAAATGTTAGATATCAAAAAAACTAGTATTAAAAGAAAAGTAAAATTGAATTTTAAACATTTGGTTAAAATTTGAAAACATCTTCATTGAAGGAAAATTTAGTCATTTGCAATTATTAAGTTTTAAAAATCATGTGTTTAGTGGGCATTAACAAAAGAATGCATCCAAGACAATGTCGTGCAACTAAAACATAACCCTAATTGTTTACTCATATCATGTTTGCATCCCTTTATTTATTGCATTCCATTGTGTTTCTTATATTTTTGGTTGTGAGCCTAGCCTTTAATGGCGAAGCCATCTCTTCACTCTCTTTCTACTGTATAATGCATGTAAAGCATTAGAAATAAAGAATAGACAAGGAAACACAGACTTGGACTTTTTCATGTACTTTTAAAAAGAAGTACAGACATCATATGATAGATTCACTTAAAACTAAACATGAATGCATTATAGTGCATATTATATGTCGGTCCCTATTCTAATTATCTCTGTGTATTAGCCTTATCATCCTACCAACAACTCAATAATAAATGTGTCATCTCCATTTTACATATCTTCGGACTATGGCACAGGGATATTAAATAAACTGTCAGTGTTTAGCAGTTAGGTGCAGTAATGTCAAGACTTTGGCACAGGAAGTCTATCATCCAGGCTGAGACACTGTACCGTTTGTGGGATTTTTAGTCTGTAGAAGATGAACATGGAATGCTGCTGTGAGGACTAGCCTTCAGCAGCTCAGGAATTGGGGGTGGGGGAGCCACTGAGTTGGAGGACAAATCACTAAATTTGACTTTTCTATCTGAAGGAGTAAAGCTTAATTCTCTGGGGCTGGCAAAAAAGGAAACACACACACACACACACACACACACACACACACACACACACACACACACCTTTTGGGTCTTTCTATTAACTCTCTGTCTCATTTCTTTATTTCTTTTCTTACCTCTATACAGATGTATCCCTTCTGTGCAGTCTTAATTTTTTCTTTACAGTTTATATACCCCAGCAAAAATCTTTCAAGCCATATAAAAATTACAATGTGGTTACATTCTATTTTTTAAGTGAATGATTATGATGAATACAAGGAAAAAAATCATGTTTTCCATATCCCTTACATGATCAAATATTTTACATATACAGGTGAAAAACAAATTATCCCCAAGAACCCACATGCATTCATGTTCATGCAACTGTAGTGTAAGTAAACAAGGCATTTTTCTCAGCCAGTTCTTTTACTGTCTGACAACATTTTGTGGTTACAAAGAAAGAACCAATCACTTTAATATTTATTTTAAAAGGTAATCTTATAAAAATCTCAAATGAATCACAAATCTAAACTTTTATATATGAAAAACAAACAGTCACCTCTACTTTAAATCCTCAGGGTGCATACCCACTCATCAACAGTTTTTTGTATCAGGAAGCTGAGGGCAGAAATGAGTAGAAGGAATTAGTTATCACCTTTGATCTCCAACCCATACTAGCATGAAAAGTGCATCAGCCAGCAATAGCCAGGCTGCCACTGTTCCTGTTCTCTGACTTCAAGGAATCCCTCGCTCAACTATTAAAAGTATGCATTTCTAAACTTTAAATTGTTCCCCAAGATTTTCTACCTCAAAGCCATTAACAAAAAACATCTTAACCTAACCTAAGTCATTATTTAATGCTTTGTTTTAGCTATGATACACACCAAAACCCATGAACACATTTCCCAATATCAGAAAGAACTTGGGCTAACTACTAGGACTCAACTGTTTTCCTTAATCATTAACCTAAACCACAGTCTACAGGGCTCCTCAAGAGAAACTCATAAGTCCTAGCTTCATGACATTTCCTTGTTCTTATTTTCTGCCCTCTGCAGGCCCTGCTTTATCAGGGGAGGGGCAACATTATAAATAGTAGTACAGCTCAAGAGAAAATTATCTTCATAATAATCTACAGGTAAAAAAACCAGTAGAATGGGATATTTCCATGAGATAATCACACTACGTTAAAGGCCGTGGGGATCCCCCACATACCCATTCACACCATACCCAGATACCAGAGGAAAATGGCAGTGGCAAACATGTAAAGGCATAGCAATAGCAAGAGACATTCTGGAGCCAAAGCTCTCAGGGCCTTGCCTATCTGAGATTCATGCATCAGTGCCTTGCATTCGTATGGGTTAATCCCCTGAAATCTAATGTTGCCTGCTGCTCCTCTGCCACAGCCACCTGTAAGATCAAATTAATTTTTCTCTAAGAAATTACTGTTGGAATGAGATCTAAATGCTGAGTAGGAGTGAGCTAGGTGCTGATGTGAGTAGGAAAGGGATGCTGATCTGGAAGGATATGGATGTATTAATATACAAAGCAAAAAGAATAAAGAGAATTCGAGAAGTCCAGGTAAGTCCAGAGTGACTGAGGTGGAGGGGGCTCAGTGTGTGAAGTTGGAGGAAAATACAAGGAGCATCCTTTCCGGATGGATGCTATTACTTCATTGTCTGGATACTTACATCCTATCCTTACCTATCCTTACATCATCATGTGTCAATTTTGGCTGAAATTAAAATAACTTAGGGAGGAGATATATATATATATCAGAACATCTGGAGAAAGACTAGGATAGCTCCGATGAACACTCTGGTGCTGTCAGGATTGAGAAAGGACTGTTAGGTGAACATCAGATGACCATAAGTAGTGAGTGGTTTTATGTGTCAACTTGACACAAACTAGTCATCAGAGGAAGGAGCCTCAGTTTAGGAAATGCCTCCTTGAGATCCAGTTATAAGGCATTTTCTCATTTAGTGATCAATGGGGGAGGACCCAACCCATAGTGGGTAGTGTCATCCCTAGGCTGTTAGTCCTGGGTTCTTTAAGAAGGTGGGCTGAGCAAGCCATGGGAAACAAGCCAGTAAGCAGCTCCCCTCCATGGCCTCTGCCTTAGCTCATGCCTTCCAGGATCCTGCCCTGTTTGAGTTCCTGTCCTGACTTTCTTCAGTGATGAACAGCAATGCTGAAGTGTAAGCCAAATAGACCCTTTCCTCCCCAACTTTCATTTTGGTCATGGTGTTTCATTGCAGCAATAGAAACCCTAAGACATCAGACATGAAAAGGTAGTGACACCCAAATCAGTATAAGACATCCTGAACCAAGAATGTGAGCAGGGTTTTAATGGTGAGTGTGATTTGTGGTGGTTAATGTGGTTTCTTGATGGGGGGAAGTGGGATGGCTGATAAGGACCCATGTGACCTACATGAGTTCTTAAACAGAGAGAAGTAACCTTCAAATCAAGGCATTATTTGGCTTAATGGGACTTAGCTAAGTACCTTGAAGACAAGTTTTTCAGCTGGCTGCAGATGTGGAGGTCAGAAGTGTAAAGACCTACATGGACTCAATGGACTATTGCTGGCTTGAAGTAGGGAAGGCACTTTGACACACTGGTATGAGAGGACCCCAGAAGGTGAGAGAAGCCTGTGGCTGACAGCCAGGAAAGGAAATGGAGTCTGAGGGTTTTTTTTAAAGACTGGTTTATTTTTATTTTATGTGTGTGAGTGTTTGTCTGCATGTATCTATGTGCATCTCATGTGTGTCTGGGGCCTGTAAAGCCCAGAAAAAGGAACTGGAGTTACAGACACTTGAGACTGGCCATGTGGGTTCTGGGAACCAAACTGAAGTCCTTTGCAAGAGCACCAAATGTTCCTAGCCTCTGGGGTGTCTCTCCAGCTCCTGAAATCTGAATCTTACATCAAAAAGGAAACTTGTCTTGCTAACAAGTATTGATCTCAAAAAAATAATCTTAAATCCAAGAAACCGGTAGCCATAGATAACATTTTGATTTTAGCCCATAAGCAGAAATCTTGTCATATCACTCCCATACATCCAACCTGCAGAATTAATAAAACCTAATAAATGTGTGACATCCAAAGGCTCTAAGTTTGCTCATCTGTTCTCTAGTAATAGACAACTCTTCCACATATCTAAAGTCTTCCTGTTATGTGATACTTCAAATTCCCCTGAGATGCAAGGCAGTCTTCCATTTTATGTAAAAAAAGGTCAACACTGACTTACATATAAATTTGATCTGCCAGCACCAAAGCCAAGCCCACTGAGTTTTAAATAACCAAACTACTATTTCCTAAACATTAAGAGAATAAGAAAATTGATATTTGTAAATGTTCAAATTATCATTCTAAATAAAAAAAATTCTACCCTGGAGCAAATGGAATATCTCCTACATCAAAAACTATGGTTAGAATCAGAAAGGAAGCCCACAACAGTCCAACGCTGTAAAGTATTCAGGAGCTAGCTAGAAGCCACAGTAGTAGGTATTTGATGACTAGATTGTAAACTTTGAACATAATTTTGTAAAAGCACCATCATCCCATACTGATTTAAGTAAAATACTTGTCGTGTACCAAATTTGTTTTCATTTCATGGTGATTATTTTTTAAGAAAAGAAGCCATTGCTCCCAGTTAGGAGAGCACTTTCACCCCCTCCCTCCCCTTCCTCATACAGCTAAGTTAGACATGACCTGCTCAGAGGAAAGACAGACGCACTGTGTCCTTCCTTTCTCAGAACTGAAGAGGCCTGCAGTCATGTGCTTTGGTTTTTAGTCAGTACTGGTTGCATTTTCAGACACTGTCAACAGTCCTGCGATTTCTAGCATATGCACTCCAAACACTGTCTTTGCTGGTGAGATTTTTCTCTTTCCTGTGGTGTGTCATCTCTATTAGACTTTGTAAACCACAGCAGTTGAAATCTTTAACCAGCCATTACTAATAAGCATATGTTAATTGTTGTGAAGATCATAAGCAGGTCAATTAGGAGGCAAAGACTGGAACCGAAGGCAACCAAGGCTGGAGGGAAAATCCAGGGCAGGTGTTAGCCAGCATGGTCTGCCCTGGCGGGAGCTCCTGCATCTTGGTAGCAGCTCATTTAATGTTTTGATTTGCTGAATTTGCATTTCAAATTTCCATTCCTAATAGACGATATAGTCAGTCTTTGTTAATGAGGACTCTGATTACATGTGCCATTATAATTGGGAATTAGCAGACCAGCCTTGTTTTGGAGATTAAACCCAAAGCAAATTGGATTAAATATAGTGTGACCGAAACCTCAGGCCTCTTTTTTTCCCCCCTTTTTAAAAAATCTTGAGTCAAAGGTGAAACAAAATCCATTGGGTTCCAGGCATATGGCTCATAACTTTATTATCACTTTAGAGCTTTAATTATACTTTAAAAGATAGCCTTTTTTTAATCATTCAGTTATAGTGCTTAAAACATGTTTATTAAATCCCTTTCCCCCTCCAAAAAAAAAAAAAAACTGGGGAGTTTGAGAGCAGATCAGTAAATATTCACAATTAATTGTACATTACATGGGCATACATGATAGATTGTTTATATTTTTATAAGGCTATTGTGTCTACAAGAGGTTTGGGGTCATAACACTTCAAACTGAGCTCTATGTGAAGTGGTCCAACCTGCCTTTATGACCGTATGATTTTCAGTCAGTTTCTATGATCTATGCCTGGGAACTTTACTATGGTCTCTATGGGCATATTTACTACAAAGATTAAATTAAAAATTTTACATTGATATTGATTCTTAGGAACAAATTTTAATTTCATTTTATCGAAATTTCAACACCATGTTATGGTTTGGATGGTAGCTATCATAGCCCTGACATGACATGTAGCTCAGGATTGTGGGGGTTTTCTTTATTCTCTTGGGTCATTTGCTATTGTAATCCAGTTACACTCCAACATTTTCATTATCAAGCTTAAGACCAATTCTTCAGAAACTTCCACTAATCCCAAGCTATTGGAAAATCATGCTTATTAATTCCTATGAGATTCAGTTAGATGTTTGTTTGGCTATAGGCAGCCTTAATTACACAACAAAAGATCTTCACAAGATGAAGAGAAATTAAGATAACTTCTGAGTGAATATTGGCCTTGGAAGATAAACAAATGCAATTTCAGCAGGATGTTAAAAATCATATACACCTTTTTATCCATAAAATATTAATGTGTGGAGAAATGTAAAAAGGAGAACTTTTTACAGGGATGTGGAGTTTTATTCAATTGCACTGGGTTTACAGAAGAAAATAATCATCCTGGGAAGTTGCGATCCAAATAAAGGTGAGCATACTGCTGGCATGGCCTTACCATCCAGAGTTACCTTTAAGAGCCACTTCAAGCTCTATCCAGAAAGTGACAGAAGGACTGGAGAGATCGGTCAGTGGTGAAGCATGCTTGCTGCTCTTCTAGAGGGCCAGAGTTCAGTTCCCATAATCCATTTCAGGAGCTCACAACTGCCTATAACTCCAGCTACTCAGGATCTGACTCTCCTTTTTGGCTTCTGAGGGTGCAAGTACATGTGTGAGAGACACTCACAGATAGAGAAACATGAATTAATAAAATAAATTCTAACAAAAAGATAAAGTGATAGAGCTTGCTGTGGGTGTGACTTCTGTCTTTGGAACCTTAAGCATCATTACCTGGGGGTGGTGTGTTAATTCTTCAGACACCCAATGTCATGTGCATCACCTAGGCTGGTGCCTGAGGTTCTGAGGTGAGGAAAGAAGAGCTGACAAGATGTGGGTTAGCCTCAGGATCAGATGGGCACCATTGCTTCTGTACAGTTATGAACAGGAAAAGACGGCTTTCAGTTAAACCAATACAGAATCATAATGTAAATACCACCAGTTTCATTTTTCAGAAAGGTAAAATAATATCATTAACATAAAATTTTCTAAAATAAAATAAAATTTTTAATTTTAAAATTTACTCCTGGAGTTTCGTAAGTTATAGCATCCTTTGACACACTTGATACATGTGTGAACTTAGAATCTTTCTTACAGTGTTTCACAAATAGTCACTGTCCACATTTATTGTTATGGAAAAAAGTTCCCTTTGCCAAATTAAAAAATTAAAATAATTTGGTTACATGTTCATTTAAGTTTATTAGTTTTATATGTTTACTTAACCATACCCCAAATTATTCTTCTTGGGTTTGAATAAATGGGGCACTATAGGGAGAGTAGTAGCTCTTGAGCGTCTGCAAGGATGGGCTTTCAAGTGTTCAGATGCTGATTAAAAGGGCAATCTGCTTCCCACTTATCCCCAGTAACTTCTCTGTATCAGTGATGTGAGTTGTATCGGAAATAATACTGGTTTTAAATGTTGGCAATTCTGATCAATCCAGTAAACATTGGTTTGACATGCTTTAGAACTATTGGTTATCTTTTAATCTTTGACATCTCAAGATATTTTAGTTTTACAAATTACCTTCTAGCTTTTGTAAAGAAAAAATGCTCATGCCCTCAAAGCAGTTAAATTAGCCCCAGTTGAATATGAACAGTTACACTAAGAATTCCACTTCTTTTGATTAACAGTCTGATGAGCAACCTCCTGGATAATTATACATGTACATATACCATGTGTATCCATGCACAAATATAAATGTATATAATACTTTATAAGGATGTAGAATATATTGGTGAATAATGAGATGAGATAACAAATATCAGTACATTGAATACATTAAAGGTCAGACATTTTTGTGTGATTTTGATTTATGTGTGCATGTATATATGTGAGCTTGCATTATATCACAACATAAAATGTACTTTATTGCATATATTACAATAAAATTTAAATTTTAACTGTATCCAGTTAGGAGGCAAGCCAAGCAACTTTACAAACCAAATAACTACCCATCCAACCATGCTCCTGATTTCTTCAGGAATTTCCACCTACCTCCTTTTCATCTCCCTTCTCTGCCTTTCCGGTGTCCAGCTTACTCTATGATAGATGTTGCTAATTTCTGCTGCTAGGATAATTTCCATTGTTGAATTGTATTATTGGTGATATATTTTGCAGAATAAAAATAATAAAACTGTGCATCAAAGAGTTCAAAGTTTTTAAAGTTCAAAGATTTTAAAGTTCATGTATTTCATTTTAAAGATCTTCAGCACTGGGTTTTAATGGGCTCCTGGACATCTTTTCTTAGTTTGTGAGGGTGCTCTGAGTCTACCTGAGTGACCGCCAATGGTAATACTGGACAGTAAGACCCACCGAGCTTCCCTAACGCTGTCACACTTTGTTTCTAAGAGAATTGAATGTTGTCCATGTGATTCCACAGAGAAAATACAGCTGTAAAGTTGTGCCTGATTCTTCTGTTCTCTGCTCTTGGCCCTTTGTTCTTTGTGGATTTTAGTACACATCCTATGTGTAGAAGCTCTTTGTGAGTCCTGGGAGTCCTGGGAGACCTTTCATGAAGTCATTGAATCTAAGAGCAGTATTGAAGACCACAGCATTACAAAAAGATGAATAGCCTCCTTGTGGTAAAAACCACAAGGCCTCCCACTCCATGGAGGTATTATAGTTTTACTGCAGTATTCCTTTCTTGATGGACATGTAATCTCCATGGTGATAGGTAAAGTATATTCTGTCTTTTCAGTATATTGAAGTTTTCATTCTTACCAGTTTGCTTTGCACATGTGAGATACATTTTTACCTGCATTGCTTTGTGTGATATATTGTTACTTTTATTTCTTTGAGTGTAAAAGGACTGTATACATATGTCTAAAAGAACTTGGTATTTCTTCTTCTGAAACTCACTTTTTTATTAGAGTACCTGACATTCTGATTATTGATTTGTAGTTTATTTTGGATGATGTGAGAAATTTGGTGGGTATGTTTGAATTACAAAATATTTTAAAACAAATATAAATGTACTACCTCAAGTATTTATTAAAGCTTGAAATCAATACTGCAAGAGTTCTGAACATAGACTTCTTACCCAGACTCTATCTGAGAACAGAAAATTCATATAGTGATTAAAATTCAGGTCAGTCACTTTGCTATTTATTTTACAAAGCAAATTTTTTCTTCTTATTCTAAAACATTGACAAATAAATTTCAACCACAGTTGGTCAAAGGAGCTTTCTGTATAATTGTGTTAAACAATAAAATTAGTTATGTTCCTGTTGCTGTGTTAAAACACCAAGGCAATTTATAAAAGGACAAGTTTAATTTGGCTTATGGTTCCAGAGGGAGAGTCCACAATGAAGGGGAAGGCAGGGCAGCTGGCAACCAAGGCAGGGAGTTGAGAAATCACACTGTCAACTACAAACAAAAGTCAGGGACAGTGAATTGGAAGTGGGGTGACATTATAAATGCTTCAAGTCTATCCCAGTGATGTCCTTCCCCCAGCAAGGCTCTTCTTCCTAAAGGTTCTACACCTCACCAAATTGGGTCCCCCAGGGACCTGTGTTCAAATACTTAAGCCTGTCTGGAACATTTCTCATTCAAACTACTGCAAGTGCCCAAACAGAAAAAGATATACGTACGAGTATATACATTTTAGAAAATAGAATGACAGGTTATGTTTAACAGTGCCTGAACCTTAAAGTTGTGCATTAATTGTTCCACAGCCCAAACTTAAAACAATCTCAGAAAAACCAAGTGCAATAGCACCAGATTCACCAAAAGAAACTGATTTTGTGTTGGGCACAGCAGCTGACTCCTCCATGAAGTCTTGTATATCATGTAAATTGGTGACAGCTGACTAGTCTTCAGGAATAACAAAAAGGCAGAGACAGTGGATGGGAGAGAGAAAGAGAGATAACAAGCCTGGTAGGGAGATAGGTGCCTGGGAAGGCCCTCAAATCTTTAAGATCTAAGTCACTACTAATGCTAGAAGAGCAGAAACTAATAAATGAAACAACTTTCAGCACTTTTGTGATTTTTTAAAAAAATCTCCAAATAAGTAATATAGATAAGCGTGATAATACATGCTTATAATACCAGCATTTGGAAGCTTGATACATGAAAATCTGTTTAAGACCAGCCTTAGCTGAACATCAAGTTTGAGGCAAGTCTAGTTTACATGAGACCCTATCTCAAAGCCCACACCCCCACGTTAAAAAATGGTACTTACTTTTTATAATTTATATGTATCTCTTATTACTTTAATAATGGGCTGTTATTTTATTGGGTGCAACACACTATTACCAATTTTAAGTATTACTGTTGCTATTATTATTACTATTATAGATATTAGTAATAAATTATTTTATGCTTAAAGTATTTTCAGATATGTTTTCTCACTGTAAACAATGATTCAGTTATGTCCCTTTTAGAAAAATGAGAAGCATCTAAATGATCAGTAAATAGATTGGTGTAATTTTGTAGTAATTTGGTGGCCTTTCTAATAGACTGCTTAATCTGAAGTTTAAGGAGAATAAATGCTGGTTTGGTAGTGACTTGCTCTACCCAAGTTCGCAAAATTAGAGACAGAGCTGGCTCCCTCCCTCCCTCCCTCCCTCCCTCCCTCCCTTCTTCCCTCTCTTCCTTTGTCCTCTTGTCACTTTTTGCGGGGTCTGCTGCTGTGTCTGTTCCTCTTAGAAGGTGAGAACTCCATTGCGTGATGTGACCTGGTGTCCTTAAGGAGCAGACAGGCTGGTTGAGGAGTCTCACGCACTGAAACACATCGTCTCCTCGGTGTGATGATGGAAATGTTTCAGTGGCTCAGAGGAAGAAATGACTGGATCTGGGGAAGGATGGAGATGACTGGGAGTGGAAGGGCCACAAACATTTTGAACAAGTCTAGAAAGAATGCTTGTGGAGGCAAGCTAAAATCATCTACGGCATTACAGATAAGAATATCAGAGTCAGCATCCTGCAGTGCAGAAAGATGTATCCCTCTGAGAAAAACATACTCCATACTTAACCTAAGGTATTCTCTCTCTCTCTCTCTCTCTCTCTCTCTCTCTCTCTCTCTCTCTCTCCTCTCATCTCACTTTTTAATTTTTTTCCTTTTACTGAAAATAGATTTCCCCCCACATAATATATGCTCATCATGGTCCTTCCTCCCTCTACTCCGAGCTCCCACCCACCTCTGTTGCTCTCTGGAGCCATTCCCTTTCTGCCCTTGTTAGAAAGCAAACATGCTTCTATGGGATTATAATCTAAAAAATAAAATTTAACATATCAGAACTGGACAAAACAAACAAATAGAAAGAAAAGATCCCAAACAAAGGCAAAGAAAAAAAGACCCACTCATTCACATATCCAGGAATCTCATAAAAACACTAAATTGGAAACTATAATATATACTCAAAGGACCTATAGGATAAAAGGAGAGAGGGAAAATAACATAAATAAAATAATAAAAGTAAAATAAAAATTTTAAAAAGGAATAACCCTGACATGACATTATGTGACAAGGAGCCTCCAACGATGCTGGCGAGTTCACTTTCTGTTGGCCATCTACTACTGGGTATGCACCCTACCCTTAAGAGTAGCTCGTTTCCTCAGTGAAACTCCCTTGGAGAAAGCTAGATTTTCACTTGCAAGTGTTTATCAATTAGAGATTGCTTCTGGATTAAGGATGGGGTCATGTGTCCACTTCTTTCCATTCTAGGTGCAAACCTGTGAAGGTCTTTGCATGCTGCCACGGTCCTGGTGAATTCATGTGTGTCAATCTTATTTATTTAGAGGGTTTTGTTTCTTCGGTGTCTTCCATTCCCTCTGACTCCTACACTTCTTTCTCAGCTCCTCTTCAATGGTATTCCCTGAGCTGTAAGGGGAGAGATTTGATGGAGACATCTCGTTTAGGGCTGAGTATTCCAAGGCCTCTCATTTTGCATAATGTCTGGCTGTGGGTTTCTGTGTTTGTTCCTATTTGTCATAGGAGGAAGCTTTGCTGATGATGGCTAAGCAAGGCATTGATCTATGAGGATAGCAAAATATCATTGGGAGTAATTTCATTGCTACAATTAGTGTTGTTTGTTTTGTTCTAGAACAGTAGTATTTGGTTTCATCCTAGGTCCCTGGGCTATCTAGTCTCAGACTCTCGGCCACCCAAGCAGAGTGGGCTGTAAGTCAAATCAGATATTGGTAGGATTTTGCCACCATTGCACTAGCATATCTTGCAGGCAGAACATCACTGTCTATCAAAGGATTTGTGGCTGGGTCCATGTTTATGTTTTTCCTTTGATGGAATGCAGAGCCCCTTCAGGTACCAAAGATGCTCACACAAAGGGGTGAAGGCTCTATGTGGGCACCATCTCTGCTTCTTTCTCCAAGTTCAATAAATTGTGTAGGTGTTGTCTTCAGCAATGGGACCTTGTTGTCAGTTTGTGGAGAGAAACCTATAGTTTTGGCAACAGCCTGGGTTGTTTAGTGTTTCTAAAGTGGAGTGTTCTCGTCTTATTTTTGCTTTGAGACAAGGTCTCCCTAAGTTGCCCAGGCAAGTCTTGAGCTCACTCTTATCCCAGGCTGGCCTTTAACTTGTCATTTTCTTTCCTCAGCTTCTTAAATAGCTGAGATCAAAGGCTTGCATTACCAGGGCTTTCTAGTGACGTTTTGATATGGCTAAATGATATATCTCTTTGATTGTGAGTTCCCTCACTATGTTTTTATATAAAGTTGAATATTACGAAGAATTTTTAAGCAAAAGACCTAATTATCTCCAAATTTAATATTTGATGTCCATAAAATGGGCTGCATCAGGTTCTGACATTGTAGAACATGTCTTCTATAAGTGGTAACAGTACCTAGAAATCTAAAACACCCATGTTGTGAATTGGAGCACAGGTCTTCAAAGAAAGCTAGTATAAGTAACTAAAGATGATCTAGTTGGCTTTCTCCATATTGTAAGGTAGTGGAAAGCTCCAAGTATTCATGAAGTCATTATAGTAGTTGCTACTTTTAGGTTGACTAGAGTTACTATGTGAATTAGTCATTGAACAGTATACACAGTTGTGGATTTGACATTCCCTTCTTTAGAGTAATGAAATAAATACATCCATCTAAATAGTGTTAAAAGGCTTATCTTAATACAGCTTGTATTTCTTAGCTAAGAATAATGTGAGTTACCTCTATATAAATGATGGTGTAACTTCATCTACCACTTTTTTTTTGTGTGTGGACTGAAATTATGACAGACAATACCTTGTTGGCTAGTTGTTATTTCCTGTTCCTCTAGATGCCACTTACAATGACATGTTGGCAGTTTTTCAGTGATCAGTCCTAAGCCAGCCAGAGCACAAATGGAGCCAGACTTCAATTGACCTCTGTGATAAGAGAGACCACTAGAGACACTTTTCTCAGCCAAACAGCAAATGTAGGACACAATTCATAGAAGGGACTAAGCTTCAAAATATTGTTTGATAACTTCGCCCTTGCATCCCAGTGAACAAAATGGAGCCCAGCTGGCAGAATACAGGGATATGTTGTGTGTGTCAGGTCAGTTATAATTTGTACAATGAAAGAGTACCAGCTTAATAATTGATGTCAATCCAGAAGGTGCTCAGTTCTGTTCAACTTTTTCATCTGTGGCTCAGGCAAAGACACAGGTTTACTCAACACGTTTAGAGATGATCCAACAGCACCTAGTTTTGGTGATAGCTTGAGAATTTTAAAAGATCTTAACAGGCTTAAGTGATGGTATAAAATCTAGTTGATAAATTGTAATGGGAATGAATATACCACTCCACCCTGGAGATCCCTAACACACCCATTTGGATACAGAAAGTTAGAACGTATGGTGACCAGCCATTTAAGAGTAAGCCACCTGGGAATTTTATGATATTTGGTTTCAGTTAATAGGGATCAAAAATTAGAAACAAAAGTGAAATTTAAATGAAATAAGTTTAAAGACTCTGAAGACAGTACTAACACTAAACTTTCCACACAAAAGGTATCCATTAAGAGAACTTTGCCTAGATGTAGCTTGTTGGGAAGAGAATAATAAAATATTTAGGCCAGTTGTTTTATTCTCTTTGGTATAGTTTTGCTATTAATTTGTATTACAGTTATTTTAACTTCTGAAGGATATTTTAGATTTACTCTTCATAGTCAATTTTTTTTTTATAATGCAAGTAGTCAATTTTTGTTATTTTTTTAATGCAAGTGAAATTTTAGTGTATTGGTCTCTTTTGTGGCTATAACAAAACATCTGATCCTGAGTAACTTTGTACAGAAATGAGACTTATTTGTCTTACAGTTGTTGGTAGTCAAGGACACAGGCAAAACTGGCATTGGCGTGGCTCTAGTGAGGATCTCATAGCAGAGGGCATCACAGAGACAGACATCAGAATGAGAAGTGAAATGGGAAACTGAGTGAGGGGAGTGGTCAGTCATTTTTTCACAAGACTCTCTCAAGAATTTACCAGATGCCCTATCAGAATTACATTAATTCCTTCCAAAGAAGGAAGTGACCCAGTGACCCAGGGGTCACCCACTACATCCCACTTCTTTTTCTCTTTCTTTCTTTCTTTCTTTCTTTCTTTCTTTCTTTCTTTCTTTCTTTCTTTCTTTTTTTGAGACAGGGTTTCTCTGTGTAGCTTTGCACCTTTCCTGGAACTCACTTTGTAGGCCAGGCTGGCCTCGAACTCACAGAGATCTGCCTGCCTCTGCCTCCTGAGTGCTGGGATTAAAGGCGTGTGCCACCACCACCTGGCTTACATACCACTTCTTAAAAGGTCCACCCATAAGTTTTAATATCACCACGTTGAGCAATGACCTTTTAACACATGGATCCTTGATGTCAAACCACATCTAGACCATAATTGTCAACATTATTCTAAACCTCAGCATTACTCCTAAAAACTACATCATTGGAGAATTGACAGTTGACTTTTTTTTTCTGCTGCTCCATTGTGTCTCCATTCTCCCTTCAATAGAGCCCCTGTTGACAACTAATCAATCATATTGGTTTCTATTTCCTCTATACTATACTTTTTGAAAAAAAAAACTGGATGCATTATAATTTTTTTATTTTCCTTTCATGAGTACAAAAGCAAAGTAACCTACTATAGATAGTCTTTTGCACTTTCTATGTATTACTCCTCGATAGGTCCTGGAAAGCGCTCTACTTTGGTTCCTAGGACTCTTTACTTCTGGCTAAAGCTTCACAGTATTGGGTAGAACTACTTTATAGATTCACCATATTTTGTTCAACTGATCTTCTAACTACCATCACTTGTTACTTCATAGGGAACATCAGATTGTTGATCTTCAGTTTTTAAAAGTTCTAACAAGAGATAGCCTATCTTTGTGACTTCTTAGGTTGAAAATGTTTTCTTCCAATGTTGTTATTGTCTTCTGACTTGACTTTGTCTTGAGAGGAAATGAAAGGACCTTACACAGCCAAATTATTCTTTACTTTTTTTGCTTCTGGATTTTTAAATTGTAATTTAAAGATATTTTCCTGTAACTACATAAAAGGGGAATTCAGCCATGAATTTCTGGTATTTATATGCCCACTTTTACTTTACCAATATTAAATAGATACGGAGTTTGTTTTCCTACAGTATTTAGAAGTGTTTGTTCAACTTTGTTTAAATGACCTTAGCTATCACCTTTATTATGCACTAAATTTCTCATGAGCCTGACTCTATTTCTGTGTTTTTCTCTCGCATGTCAATATAGTAATATTTTACTTACAGAGGATTGTAGTATATTTTAAAGTTTGGGGGGGTTGTTTTGTTTTCTTATAAATTCCTTCATGCTTCCTTTTCCAAGTGAATTTTGGCATCAATTGCTCATCTCCTTTTTCCAAAGGTCCAACAACAACTTTTGATCTAAATATAAATAATACTAGGAGACAAGAGAGTTGAAATTTTCCAACTGTCTGGTCTGTCCTAAAACAAAGTTCTTGACATTTCTTTCTCATTTCGGTTTACTTTTTATTCTTTGACAGTTTCTTTATATAATAAAATTTAGTCCTTCTCACCCCATTTTACTTTTCATGGTGAAACCTTTCTTTTTCCCAAGTCCCCTTTCTATTTCATGTTATTGTGTATGTGACCTGGATTTAAATAGCTGGATTTTCATGAGCGCGGGAGGTGAGTGTGACTTTCTGGATTTAAACAGGGTTACCTTCATGAGCATGGGGGTGAGTGTGACCTTTTGGATTTAAATAGGGTTTCCTTCATGAGCTTGGGGGGTGGTGAGTGTGACCTTTTGGATTTAAGTAGGGTGGCCTTCATGAGCATTGGGGTCACTGCTTACTGAAGTGTGAGCAACTTATCAGAGGTTACACCAGTGAAGAAGGTGATACTTCTCCCCGCTGGCCACCATTCATCATCACCTTTCCATTACAAAATGCTGATGGCCCAATCTTGTGTAGCTAACCAGAGCGGAAGTGTGTTCATGAGTTCAAGTGGCATGTTACGTCCAGAAAATGTAATTTAGCAGTGGACTTCCACAAACTCTGGATCTTACAGTCTTTCTGCTCTCATTTTCACAGTACTCCCTGAGCCCTGAGGGGCAGGGTGTAATATAGTTGCCCCGTTTAAAGCTGAGCACTCTGCAGTTACTTATTCTCTGCAAGTGGATCAGTTACAAATGTCTCCATTAACTGCTATTCACTGCATAAAGCTTCTCAGATAAGAAGTGAGGGCTGCACTAATCTATGAATATAAAAATAAATATTTAGAAGGCAGTTTGGTATCATGTTGATTTAGCAAAATAATAGAATGTTCTCCCCTAGGGCTTATAATATCTCCAGGGACAGGTTCTTGACCAGGTTTACACGACAAGGCATGAGTTCCTTCCTATGAACTGAACCTTAAAAAAAAAAAATCGGAAATGGGTTGGTTGCACCATAATATTCATACCACTATTGCATGAATGATGTCTCTTAATAGCTTCATCATTATTGTATCTCACAAGGTTCTCGGCTAAGCAAGATGATTTATGACTTTTCTACCATAGAAGGGTGCCTAGAAACTTTGGGCTGTATGGAAGCTAGCAGAGAGGAAGCTTCTAGGTCCGTCCCCCCTTGATTTATCCACATCCTTTGCCCAAAGTATGTAGTGTTGTAGCTAGAGTTTTTCTGCCTGGCCCACAGTCAGGACAAATCTCTCTCACCCGCCAGTCCCACAGCCGCTCAGACCCAACCAAGCAAACACAGAGACTTATATTGGTTACAAACTGTATGGCCGTGGCAGGCTTCTTGCTAACTGTTCTTACAGCTTAAATTAATCCATTTCCATTAATCTATGCCTTGCCACATGGCTCGTGGCTTACCGGCATCTTCACAAGTGGCTTGTCATGGTGGCGGCTGGCAGTGTCTCCCCCTCAGCCTTCCACTTCCCAGAATTCTTCTCCTTGTTAGTCCCGCCTATACTTCCTGCCTAGCCAATGGCCAATCAGTGTTTATTTACTGACCAATCAGCAACACACTTGACATACAGACCATCCCACAGCATAGTGTCTTCCTTAGTAGGGTTTTATCATCAAGTTCTGATGGGAACCCAAAGCAATGGTAATGGCCTGTTCTCTTTTGGAAGTCTCTTGACTTCCTGCCCAACAACTCAAAGGGTATGGGAAATCTTGTGCAATGACCAATGGCTTCTGGAAGAAACATTATTCTCCCTTCCTGTGGGGTACTTCCATTCAAACTTTTTGTTATTTTTATTATTGATATGTTCTTAGTAATCTTATAAATAGAATGTTTCCTTCTATATGGATTTTTCTTTTCTTTTTTTACTATATTTGTCTTTCTCATTTTTATTAATTCTTTGGTAATTTTGTACAATATGTTTTGATCATATTAACCCCTTCTTCAACTCCCCTTAGAACCACTCCTATTCCCTACCCACCCAGTCTGCATTCCCCTCATTTTTAACACATAAATTTCAATTTGTGCTGCTCATATATTCTTGAATGTGTGGTCTTTCACTGGAGGATGGTGACCTTCCAGGGGCCCCATCCTTAGAGAAAACTAATTCACATTCTCCCAGCCACTAACAATTGCCATCAGCTCCTTAGCTAGGGATGACTTTGTGCCTGTCTTTTCTTTCTATCCTGAGATTTTTGTCTGCCTTGAGCCTCATAGGTCTTGTGCATGGTGTCACAACCACTATGAGTCCATATGTACAACTGCCCTCCAGTGTCCCAGAAAATGCTCTTTCCTTGTAGTCATTTACCATCTATATCTCTTACAATCTTTCTGTTCACTCTTCTGAAGTGGTGCCTGACCCTTGGGAGGATAGAATGGGAAGTATATATTACATTTGGCGCTGAGCATTCCACACATTTTTATTCCCTGTACCTTGCCTCAGTGTGGGTATCTGTGTTAATCACCCTCTACTTCAAATAGAAGCTTCTCTGATGATGATGGGAGATGTACTAATCTATAAGAGTAACAACAAATAATTAAGAGTTGGTTTAATACTATGTTCATTTAGCAGAATATTAATAGTAGGTTCTCCCTTAGGACCTATGACCTGTATAGCCACAGTATCTTAAAATGGTGCCAGGTATGAGTTTCATCTTGTGGAGTAAACAATGTATGTAGTAAGAAAGTGATTACATGTGTGATGTTCATTCTACTGTTGAACTAGTGGCTATGTCTTGCTAGGCCAGTCATTATTATGGCACTTACATATGAATGTGGGGAAAGGGAAGCACTTACTCACTGCCTGTATGAGTGCAGCTAGTATATGCTAAAATGGAAATCAGTATGGAGATTCATGAAAAAGCTGAAAATAGATCTACCTCATGACCTAGCTGTACCACCCAGGTCTATGACCTAAAGGGCTCTATATCCTACTGTGGACATATCTGCTCATCAATATTCATTGCTATTCTATTCACAAAAGCCATAAAATGGAAACAGCCTAGATGTCCACCAACTGATGAATGAATAAAAAACTCTGGCATATTTCCACAAGAGAACACTGTCCAGCCATTAACAGAGCTAAAATGTGAAGTCCATAAGGCTTTTTGAAGCCTCCTTTTGTTACTACCCTTCCTTCTCATTCCTCTCCCCACATAAACTTTTACCTCCATCACTCCCCCTTCTCTTTCATAACCTGTGTTCTACTGTCCCACCCCTCTCAAACCTCTCCCCACAGATACATCAATGACCCCTTTCTAGTCTCGTGGCTTGTGTAGGTACTCGAAGTTAAACACACAAATCTAAAGATATCTCAGCAGCAGTGTTTTAACAGGATTAGCATGTGTAAAACCCTGAGCTCTGTCTATAGCACCATCAAAGAGAGAAAAAGTGAGTGAGAGAGAGGTAGATGCCTGTTCAGCATTTCTATGTACATGCTAAAAACTTGCTAGTATTGCTATACCAGTCCTCTGATTTTAATGACTACATGCACAATCTGAGAATCTTGTTTCAGTCAATCATTATTTAAACACTGTTATTAGTTTAATGACCATGATAAAGGTGGCAGAATTTACTAGTCACTGGATACCACATGAACAATCCATCCTAAACCTTACAATTAATACTGTGAACAAAGGAATTCAAGAATTCTGACTCAGAAACATACACATTGTTAAGCCTTGTTTTTTGTAATTGGTTTTTGGTGCTACTTTTTATTTTTTAACAGTTTCACAGTTTACATAATGAATGTAGTCATCTTTACCCCACCTTCTCCCTCCTTCTCCAATTGTAACCTTTCTTCCTCAAAACTCTCTCTCCTATTTTCCTATTTTCCTGCTCTCTCTCTCTCTCTCTCTCTCTCTCTCTCTCTCTCTCTCTCTCTCTCTCTCTCTGTGTGTGTGTGTGTGTGTGTGTGTGTGTGTGTGTGTGTGTGTGTAAGAGAGGGGCAGGTCCATTAGAACTTCTTCCCTGAATGTGAATGGGGAATTATTTATCAGAGTGGGAACAATTTATCAGAGGCTACACCACTAAAGAAAATGACCCTCTTTCCCAACAACACTTGACTATAGTCTCTCAGGGAGTGATGGGGCCTCATTGGCCATGCCCTCATCCATGACGAAATGTGGAAGGGTCCCTCATGTGCAAGTCTTGTATAAATAAACACCACTGCGGTGAATTCTAGAGTTATTAGATAACGGAGTAAAGAAATTTTCATGTGAATAACCTTCCTCCATTTGTTGAAGACTGTTAAACTTTAAGTCTTATAGAAAAAATAAAAACAAACAAACAACAATAAAAACATCAACAAAAACACTCAAAGGACCACATCAACTCTGGAATAAAATGGTTTATCTTAAACTGGAGTTAAACACTTCTTCGGTGATTTCAGGCAATTTTCTTACCCCATGCAACCCCTGATTTTCTAACCTATAAGAATGAAGCTAAGCACAGACCCTGCCCTCTGTAGCTCTTGTGAGAATCAAGTGGTGACCTCTGCAGTGCTCTTAGCAGAGTAGTCCTTAAGTGGAGGCCAGGAGAGGAAGTGATAACTGAGAGTTCTGCTCATTTGGGGATAGGCTAGATGCACAGTCATCCTCTTCAGGTTACTCTTCACGCCCATTTGACAAGGTCCTGTTATCTGTGAAAGGTGGAGCTTTATTGCCCTCCAAGGAAGTTTTGATTGAACAGCGATGGACTCTATCAGAATCATTGGATCTTGCAGTTTTCACTGGGGATCCTCATACACATCTGTTGATAAAACAGATCTTTGAAAAACAAGAGCTTTCTGTTTCATTCAGTTAGATGTTCAATATTCTTTTGACATCTGGCATGTGGAATGTGTCCCTTTTATACTTTTAACTAGTTGATTATTAAGCAGTGAGAAAATCTTAAACATTTCAGAATGTGCTTTTTCACTCCTGGTTATGCCAAAATATGTTAGTTAAGATCACTAGTTATTATAATAGCCCTTAGCATTTCTATGGTATAACTCTAATATTATTTCATCAGATTATACTGATTTTTTTCTATGATTTATGAGTTTAAAACACAACACGTAGTAATATCAAAGCATCCATAATAAGACATGTAATGTCTCATGAAAGGCACACAAGAACCATGTTAGCACTCATGTGTATACACAGAGAGAGAGAGAGAGAGAGAGAGAGAGAGAGAGAGAGAGAGAGAGAGAGTAGGGAGAGAGAGAGAAATTGGGGGAGTTGGGTTCTTTGTAACATGAGCATTTAAGTATATACCCACAGCAGTAACTGATAGGGATATCATAAAGGTTCGATGAATAGTCCTCAGTAGAATGAATGCAAGATTTGTTCAGTTACACAGGTAGACACATGAATAAGAGTTCTATAAACTTGTACATATGTTGTGTATAGCACTACAAAAATGTGCTACTTATTTTCTAGAGAGACAACTTTGAATTGTTAGAATCATATATTCTTTTATCATTCCAGAAAGCTGTCCTCCTTTTTGTGTAAATACCATTGCCATTTTAAGCACACAAGGACTACTAAGTGCTTTTTACCAGCTACGTCTTCTTCCTAGGGTAGCAGATGTACACAGAGAATCCATCACTTAATTCCCTCTAATCACCCATTTCTTTCCTCCCTCTTCATTCTGTCCTTGGAAACTTCAGCATTCCCCAGTGTGCCCATAGCTGACCCTGGATACTGGCAGAAAGCAAACCTCCTCTTGAAAGCAGCAGGCTCCATATGGTTGCTTCAAGCATGGAGGGTGACCCTGCCAAGTCTCCTGCAAAGGGATTTTACAGAGCAGAGAAGCAAACGTGTCCCTTTAAATGTTAGTCACTGAGCCAGAGAGAAGTTGACTTCCCGATGAAAGGCAGTTAAAGTACTTTGCAGGCTCTGATCTGAAACCTATAGGAAGTTTTGTACAATGGTGGCTCAATGCCAGGCATTAAAAATAAATGTAATCATCTGATGATTAGCTATAAAATCTTCCTTCAAAAAAAAATGATAGAGCTGTCAGCTACAATCAACATGCATATGCATATTTGAGAAGAGCAAGATGGAGAATAACCGTGTGGATGAGACCAGCACTGTGTCTGTAAGAGGGTGACAGGGGCGATGACATAGCATATGAAGTCAATGGTGGAGTTGTTATTATTTATACATGAGTAAAGATTACAAATGCAAGCCCCAGCTCAGATCTCTCACCCCCTGGATCTGTGAAACCTGTCACTCAGTCTCCTGCGGTGTGTCTTCCTGTCTCAGAGCCATTGGACCACCTGCTGCCAAGGCTCTCATCTACTGCATCGCCCGAAGGCCTCGATGATAACAGCATTGATTCCAATGTACATCTAATTACTTCTCATAATCTATTCATTTCACAATAGTGTAGTGAAACATCTGTCACATCATAAACTCTTTAGTAGCCTTATCAAACCACCAAAATACACCCGGCTGCCAGTTGGCGGCTTCCTCGGTTTCCCGTTTATTAATGCGATGCAAACATTTCCAGCCCTTTCTGCAGCTTTAGATGAATTTCCCCAATGGCTAGGGAGGCAGAATTGGGCAAACTGCAGTTGAAATGTCAGGACATCACCTCTTGGGGGACAAATTCGGATGCCACGCAGAAACCAGTTAAAATAGCATTGCTTCCTTGGAGGACTCCCATCTCCAAATAAAGTTCTTCCATTCGTAACAGTAAGGCGAAGCTCCTTCCTTAGCTTCAGTGTGTCATATTAACTGACTAAAATGAGCCTCGGGGACATTGTTGCCTTTGAATAGGATATGACCCAGGAACGCATTTTTTCTTCATGGACTTAACTTTACCTTTGGGGAAGTCAGGCTCTTCCCTTTTTCTCTTCTTTTAATTTCGATCATTGCCCTTTCTCTTCCTCCCGATTCTTCATGACTACCCTTTTACAGGAAATCTGCTTGATTAGAAAGAGATGCCACTACTTTGTGATAAAAAGTATGTGGTACACAAAGTGATATGCAGATCCATTGTCATCCACAGATGAAGTCCGTCACCTGATACATTTCTACTCCCCTTTCCACAGCCAGTTGAATACATCTTTCTTTGAGTAGGTCTCTCAGGGAGGGTTATTCCATCATGTATACGTGTGTGTGTGTGTGTGTGTGTGTGTGTGTGTGTGTGTGTGTGTTCATAACAGTTTGACAACTCTATTTACATACTTAACACAGTAATTGAGAATCATTTTGGAGCAGATCTGCCTTTTTAAATAGTAAAACCCTTTAGGATAATGGTTATGTTGTTTTCCTGTTTGTATCCCTGGCAACTTGCTGAGCACCTCGTACTTTGATATCAAATATACACAGTAGATTTTCTAGTTCACTGAAGTGAACTGAAAAATTATATACTTGGGAGCATATTTACATGTATTATGAAGCATAAGTCTCTGTATTTTGATCTAATAGTAGTTAATAACTGATGCTTTCATGTTCTGGGTACCATCCTAAGTCTTTCACAGATGCCAGCTCATGTAAACCCTGCACCAGCCATATTAGAGCATGGGAACCGATATTCAGAGATTACATGCCTTACCCATTAATGTAGGTAAGCAGTATGCCCAGCACCTGGCTGGAATCCCTGCCCGTAGCTTGTACTACATGGCTTCTACAGTCACTAACCACCCTCCTATTTGAACAAATCCAGAAGATATGTAGAGATACAGGGCAGATTTCCCAAGGTGTCCTTGTGGGAAGAACATGTTGCACCTTTTCATATATATAATTTTTATTAAAAAATTTTCTTTCCTTTTACATACCAACTCCTGTTCCCCCTCCCTCCTCTTCTCCTGCTCTCCCCCACCTACCCCCATCCCACTCTCATCCCTTCCTTATACAAAGTAAGGCCTCCCTTGGGTAGTCAACACAGGCTGTTATACCATGTTGGGGCCATTCATTCACATGGTATTTTGAGACGTAAACTCAGCACTTCCTTGTATTATTATATCAAAAAGAGGATATTCTCTCACATTTGTAGACGTAATGAAAGGTTTTCCATATAATCCAGTATCTGCTGGAGGAAATATTTTTTATTTATCTATGAACTAAAAAAAATAAATCCTTCTAAGAAGCAATAGATTTAGAAACTGCTATAGATATGTTCCTGGAAATCTACCACAACACAAATATGCTTCTTGTAAGGCATTAAATAGCCACAATGTAACCACTTGAGACCATTATTATCCTAAATTGGATTTAATGCTAATGATCTAGAGATGGATACTTTGTGTCATATTATGCATTCTCCTCCAACAATCCCCTGAGTACCAAAGGGTCAAAGTGAAGGGAAAATCAACTGTTTGTTTTTCTCTATTGTCTCAGTGTATGGATAGAGTATAACTTCATATATCAAAATAAATATCATTTACATTACAGCCTAGCTCTTTATTTTAGCACATTCCACCAAGGTATGTGATTCTGTGAACTATAATTGACTTGTTTTAAAATAACACCTGGAAGAACTGTGGCAGCAGAACTATATAGAAGTGCATTATCCAGGTACAAAAGGGGAATGTGGTGGTGAATAGCAGTGGAAGATGGAGGATCTGTGGTGAATGGTGCAAACCTGGACCCAGCATCCAGCTGTGCTACAGGGAGGGACTCATGATGTCTGTGCGGAAGGTCAATTCTTGCCTGTACTTGACTACACAGACTTCTTTGCAACTTGTCAGATGCACCTGGGCAGAAAACACAATTCTTCTTCTTAGTAAGAGGATGCATAACTTAGAAAAACCACCCCTGTAAATCTGGCTTAATAGGAAGAAAATCTATGAAATTTGCTTAAAATATGAATAGCAGAAGATAAACATTATCTAGTGCCATTATAGTCCCGAGAGGGCCAAAGCCACACTATCCCACTATCTACAGTAAGAGGAAAAGGGTTCAAAGTCAATACCACATTCTTTTTCTTCACATTTACAGTTAAAATTAAATCTTGAGATTCTTTGAATGTTTATTGACATTCTTTTCTATTATTGCTTTTATTTTTTGATATTATAATATAATTACATTTCTCCCTTTCCTGTCCTCCCTCCAACCGCCACTCTCTAATACCCCTTCTTGTTCTTTTTCAAATTCATGACCTATTTTTCTTCAACCTGACTGTCTACACATGAAGTGGACTGGGACAACAATAACAGACATGTCCAAGTGGCGTGGAGGAAACCCAGGAAGCCTCAACCTTAACCAAGAAAGAACTACAGGCAGCTAAGGAATGCTGAGAGTGGGAGAAACAGTCTTCCCTGGGGAAGAGCACACCAATTGTTTGTGCAATACCAAATGAAATTCTTATATGTGCATTTAACCAAAAGACTCTACTTTTAAGAACAATAGCTAACATATCGGTGAGATATCCAAAGTATTTTGAATTCAGTTCAATGTTAGGCAATAACTACTTTCCAGCTTTAAGTTTTGAAATGAGGAATATAACAGAATGTCACAGAAGAAATGCTAAAAGAAAATCTAGTAGAAGATGAATAATTTCCCCAAAAATGTTCTAGTAAGTAATGCTCTGTTGTCAACTACTCAGATGTAGATAGAGAGCCAAAGATTGTTATGAAGGGCAAGTATAGGCTGAGTAGACTCAGAGAAAGGATGTGTTGCCACAAGAGGCTCCACCAGAGATGCACCCCAGGAGCAAGGGACACAGAAGATTTGGCAAGATGAAACTTAAGAGCCAAGCAGAGGTAAATCATTCCCATCCAAGAGAATAACTACTTGGGACTCATACAACTCTTAAATCAGTGTGTTGGTGAATCCAAAGAAGAGAATGCCAGGGCATAGGCAACTGTCCATTCCTGCCTGAGAATTCTTGACAATGCTTCATATGCAAATTCAAGGTGGATTTGCCCAAAGGAACAGGAGAAAGTAACATACAGAGGATTTCCAGAAGCCAGTACCATTCAAGGAGGATGTTTGAGAGTAGGAGAACTAATGCACACTCAAACATCCTCTTTGAAGTTCAGCTGGATCAGGAGAACTTGATGTCTGTATGAAATAGGTAGAAATGTTTTTCCCCTCTCAAACATATGGACATTGAAAAAAGTAGGAGAATACTACAATTCTCTAATACTTGTACTGTAAACTTTTATTTACAGGCACAAAATAATTTATTCTAGGCTCTCATACACTTTAACACCACAAACATGTTTTTATAAATTACTACAACCCATTCCATATGATCTTTCTACATGTTAGGTCAATATGAGTTGTTATGTACAAACTAGTTATATAAAGATAGAGAAATTGAATTAGTGATTAAAAATTTTGAAAACAACAACAAACTGGTCATTGTTTGATGCTTGAATTTTTTTTCTAAGTTGTTGTACTCTTGAATCTGCCAGCTGTAGAAAAAAAATCTTTTCTTATTTGGACTTGTAAGAGAATTATCAAGGGAAAGGTTAGAACAAGGCCAAAGGTTTGATGCTCTGTAGAAAGAAAGAGACACAACTAACATCATATTTAATGGGAAAGGCCAGGTGCTTTTTTAAGTGTAGTGAAACACACTTGTAAAGTTGGGAAGATGGGAAGTTGGGAGATGGAGGCATGGAGGATCAGGAGTCCATAGTCATCCTTCACTAAGTGAACTCCAGGCTAACCTGGGAAGTAGTAGGAGATTCTAACCCACCCCTCAAACAAAAGAAACTGGATCTTGATTCTAGGCTTTATTTGTAACTGTATCCAATTCCCTAAATTGCATCATCAGATGTGTGTTTGAAAAAGCAACTCAGGCAAAATGACAAGGAGAAAGAGATCTTGAAAAGCATTAGTAGGTGTGATAGTTCAAGGAGGAGAAATCCCAGCTTTATTCAATTTATAGAAACTAATAGGCAGTAGATTGTAGAAATTAATCTTTATTGAGCACCCAGAGAGTTTAGCTTGAGTTTTCCTCTTCTCGGTGACAGACAACAGAAGGATCCCTTTGACATTATGCCATCATACCGTAAGGCCTTAGTAGCTGAGGATACATACCTGTGGAGATAAGAAGGCAATTACTGCATCAATATGTCAATAAATCCATGATAAACATACACTTTAAGCTGTCCAGGGCACCATCATCTAGCTAGAAAACCTGAGCAGGGCTTGTAACTAACCAGCAAGTCTGACAGCCGTGGGACATGAGAACAGTAGGTGGATTTCAGGGATTCTCAAAGTAATACGAGTGTGTCAGTGCCCACACTGGTCTCCTAAGAATCCTTGGAATACATCGTGCTTCTCCATAGAGCTCTAGGCAGATTGCTGTCTTTATGTTCTTACAGATTTAATGTAAAAATCTATTTTTTGAAAAAAGTATATGATCTAGTGTTAGTAAACTTCTGGGTGGTAGATCTCTTAAGACTTGCTATCTGGTATACCTGAAGCTTAGAGTCCTTTAACTAACACCTGTCAATCTTCCTCTTTCTCAGGCTAGTCATAGTACTTTAAGAGGGTGGGGTTTATGCTAAGTTTTCCTGTAACAAACATTGGCTATAATGAACAAGAAAATGGGGGAAGTTTCGGAAGTAAAAGCTATATTTATGGCATATAAAGATTTCATGGGCACATACTTACCTAAAACTCAAGTGCATAGATTAAATAATAGGTACAACTTCTGTGTGATAATCCCACACCAATAAATTGGATTGTTAAATTAAATTATAAATATAACCATCTTTCATTTTAGCTGTATTATTCCCAGTGCAGTATCCAATGAGAATGAGAACATCTTCATTTTTCATATGATAGTAATCACACATTGTCTTGAATAACTCACTCAGTATTCACCTAAGCCTCTTTTTCTTTACATTTTTAATTTATTTTTGAGATAATATATTGCCTCATTTCTCTCCTATTTTTCCTCCCTTCAACTTTTCCCATTTACCTCTCTTGCTCTCTTTCAAATTCTTGGCCTCTTTTGTCATTAATTATTATTGTATACGTATATGCATATTCATACAGCGACGACTCACTTCCATACCTAAGGCTCAGAGAACATAGCAGAAAAGAGGGTGGAAAGATTGTAAGAGCCAAAGATCAGGGAGTTTGCTCTGAGATTGTGTGTCCTAATAATGTTAGACTCTAAACCCATGATGTATCAACAATATGACTACCCAAACACAAGCTAAACAAAGATGACACCAACAGACACCGCAAAGGACATAGGGGGAAGCTTAGGAGGCTTCAACCCACGAACTACAGGCAGCTAAGGAATGCTGAGAACAGGAGAAACAGTCTTTCCCAGGGAGGAGCACACCAATTGGTTAGCCAACACCAAATGGTCAGCCCTGAAAACATACGTACAAGTAACGTTATATAGAGTAAGCCTCTATTTTTTTGAGATAATGATTCCAGAAGATGTGATTGCTGTTTGTTGGCATAATCCAAATTCTCAGCACTAACTTTTATTTTCCTCCCCAAATCTTGATTGTAACAAAAAATAAATAAAAGAATAACTTTTGTCTCACAAGAGGACTGTGAAATTACATGATTTATTTAAAAGTATTTCCAAAAGTAGGATATACTTAGCAAATACAGTACATTTAAACAAATAATAGTGCTAATAACAATCATCACAAAGTATTAATCCACTGATGACGCAAGAAAAGAATTTCATAATACCAGCAATTGACGAATAGGACTTCATGAAATTAAAAGGCTTCCATTTAGCTAATTCAGTGAAGAGACCAATTACAAGATGGGATAAAATCTCAGATAATTATTTGTCTAACAGAGGATTAATATCTAGAATATACAAATAATCAAACTAAATAGCAAGAAATTAAACAACTCAAGTAATAAACATTTAGTTCTTTTAAAATGAATTACAAATGACCAGTAAACATAAAAAAATATTTAGCCTCACTAGCCATCAGAGAAATGCAAATTAAAATTGCATCTCACCCCAGATGGAACGTTACTCATTAAAAGAGCAAATGTTGGTAAAGATGTGGCCGAAGGGAAACCTCTATACATTGTAGGTGAGAAGACAAACTAGTCTGGGATTTGCAAATGGCTGGCTGTACCAGTTTTAGGGGTTTACCTTGAACATTCCAAGTTGAGGTACTGCAGGGACATCTGCACATCAATGTTTACTGCAGCACTAGTCACAACAACTGAACTATGGAACCATCCTATATGTCCATTAACAGAGGGGAGGGATGGATAATTGTGGTACAATGCATTTTCAGTCATGAGGAAGACAAAGTTATGTCATTGCAGGAAAATGTATATAACTTAGGACAATCAATCATATTAGGTGAATTAAGCCAGTCTCATAAAACACATGTTTTCTCAATTGTGGTTTCTAGATTTTAATAGATATATAAAATCAAGTATGTGTATAAGACCTGAAAGTAGATGTGAATCTTTCAAGACGGAGGATTCATGGGAAGAAGAGGGAAAAGGTCACAGTTGGAGAGTCTGTGAGCAATAAGCGCAATGTACAGTGAATGCATATGTGAAAATATCCTTATATAACACAGTATCATGTACAATGAGCAACACAATAATTTTTTCTTTAAAATAATAAAGTAAAATTAAAACTAAGTGAATTTCAACTTTTTGGTCTTCTCTCCTAAAGTGATCAGCCCAAATTCCTGTTCACCAACCAAATTCTGTCAAGAATAATTTAACAAAAATTCTATAACCATGTACATCTTCAAAAGGATATTTGATTAGTCCTTAATGTGTGCTGACCATTATTCTAGCCATTGACGATGGTGGAGCTCTTGAGTGTTGGGAAGAAGTTAGGTGATGTCATTGTTTAAGTGTAAAATGTAGCATCCAAGCTCACCTGATCACTAGCTGATGTCACTGTTCTGGAAGGATCTGAAAACTTTAGGATGTGAGGCCTGTCTGGAGAACATGGGTTGTTCTGAGGAGATATGAGTTAGGGACCAGTCAGGCCCTGCTTTCCAAACTCTCATGGTCTCTGCCTCTCTTTGTCTCTGCCTCTCTCAATCTCTGTCTCTTTCTATCTCTATTCCCATCTCAGTCTCTCTCCGTCTTTGTTTCTCTCTATCTCTGTCTCTTTCCATTTCTTTCTCTTTGTGTGTGCATCTCCGTCTCTCCTTGAATCCCCCCACCCAGCCCCCGCTAGACTTTCTTCCTTAAGTTGCTTCTTTCAGCTGTTTTATCACAACAAGAAAGGCAACTAATATGTATAATAATAGATTTATATTAGAATCATGATGGTTATTTTGTTATAAAATGAATTATTTATTAGAAAATAAAGTGTTGATTTGGAGTTTAATCAAACATGTTTCCCTTATTTGAAAACTATCCCCCAAAACTCAAATCCAAACCAACATCAATTTTAGAAGAAATAGTTCTTATTTTCTGAATGAACTATAATGTATGCATTTGTTGAATTCTCATCTTTGCTATACTCTGCTGACTTTATCTGAGTTGAAAGAAAAATAAAAGTTTATTGGATGCTGAAAATAGGTGCTTTTACCTCACTCTTAGCTATGCTTCTCAGTGCTTCAATGCTTCCTTTACAATGCACAGGATCTTGCAATGACTTCTTTAGTGATGAAGGTCCATGATCAATGGATGAGTCTGCAGTTCTTTCTTGTATTGTAACTTTAAATAATTACCTTGACATAATTTTACCATTGAACCTAATGGAAGGAAGGTTTTGCCATGTCAAACTGACACCAGATATTCATACTCTAGTATACTACGTGGTGTGATTTCCCAGAGGCGAGGTCAGCAGGAAAGCTTGGGAACTGACATTTATCCGTTTCTGCTGAGCTGTTTTCACAGGCTCCATGCCCTGTTTCCTGTATCTTCTTTCAACTCTGGACTCAGCAGGATTTCTACTACATCTGTCAGAGCCTCATCCTGTTGTTAATTCTAGTATAGAATCGATTCTATGTTTTGAGTATTATGAACCATACCCTACAGGATTTACTTTCTGAAATACCCAAAGGAATTAATGGGAAGCTCTTTTGTCACTAATGCAGACTTGAAGCATGGATGGGATTACTGTGGCAAACCCTTCAGCAATTTATGTGCCTTATACATGGTTTCTACTTCTAAAACAGTGTACAGATCATTGTTTGGATATCTTGTGATTCATAACTTAGAGACACAAGGAACACATCAATCATTCTTCTACTTTTCTTCTAAGAGCAATGGCTACCATAGCATTTTCTCCACTGGTCAGAGTCTACCAAGGATCATGAGCATGTTCTTCATTCTTTAACCCATCAAAAATAATCTAAGTACTTGCATAGTTCTATTAATACTAAGGTTTTGTCTTCTATGCCTACCAACAGAAAAAATATTTTTTAAAAAAGAAAATAAATAAGCAAGGCACTCTCAGATGCTCATGAGGATTCTGGAAAAAAGAAATATGTTCATAAAAAAAGGAGTCTGGAGAAACTGACTAAAGTAATAGCAGTCATTCTGATCGATGGCATTAATATTTGAGAATGAGCCATGTTGTGGTTTAAAAATGAAATGTCCCTTCAAAACATTCATATGTCAAAGGATCGATGTTGCTATTTGAGAGGCGACTGGATAATGAGAGTACCAACTTCATCAATGGATTAATCCATTGATTGGTTAAATGGGCTTTTAGAAGGTAGAACCTAGTTGGAGAAAGTGTGTCATTGTGGGTGTGTTTCAAGGGTTTCTTAACAATGTGCCTTCTCCCTCTCTCTTTCTCTCTCTTGCTCTTGGCTGTCATGAGGTGAGAAGTATTTCTCTACCTTGCTGCAATCTTTGTCATGTGTTAAATAAACACATGCCCATAAAGATAGGTCCAACAAACCATAGACTAAACCATGAGTCCAAACTAATCCTTTTCCCTTTAAGTCCATTTGCACAGGGAAGTTATCACAGTGATAGAAACAAATCAGCGTATATCTTTGGTTTGTTTTAGTTTTAATCACTACTTTACTTTTTAGTTAGCAAAGTAATGAGTTTCATTGAAAGTACTTTGTTCTTACCCACCTCATTCCCCCACTGCATTCCCTCATGTTCTCTTGCTCCTCTTACTAGTTTCCTTCCCTCAAATTATTCTCCTCTCTGTTTTCATAATAGTTTTATTCCATTACTTGCTATTTTCTCCCTTACCTCTTAAGGACACTTACTGACTCTCTTATCATCCCCTTTCAGTTTTCATGACTAATACCGACATGGACAGACAAACAGTCAAAGAGATGGACACACACATCCACACATAGAAATTAAAAAATTCTGCATATAAGAAATACATGGTGTTTGCCTTTCTGAATCTGTATTATTTTGCTTAACATAGTGATTTCTACCAGTGTTCATAGTTCATATATATATATATATATATATATATATATATATATATCATGACTTTACTTCATGGCAAAATATATTTCCATTGTATACATAGATCACATATTTTCATTCATTCATCTATTGATGAAAATTGAGTAGTGTTTTAGCTTTTGTTTGAGAAGGAAGGCAACACAAGATCCACAGCAATCGTGGTTGTATAGAAATTTAATGTATTCAAAGAAAGCATTTAACAAGAGGTAGGCTCATAGTGGATATGTAATAAATATGAGGTTATTATATTATTATTATCTTTAAAGGCTGCAGAATAGTGCTTTCTGATTTAATATTTTCAAGTACTTGGTACTTTTTTTCCTACAACATTCCATTGAAAGGTATGTATATTCCATTACTGTAATCAAATTTAAAAGGTAGACAACATAGTGTGGCCAGGGAAAATAATACTCTAAGGTCTGCCAATAACCAGGACATGATTCATTGTTCTGCCCTTAACTAGAGAATTACTCATCTTGTGTCAGACATTCTGTTCTGTACCAAAGATGGAAGCTCAATGTGCCTCATACCTTCAAGAGTGTTCCAATCTAGGAAGACAAAGAGAAATAAAATTAATCAATATAAGACAAAGGACTAACTCTCTCATGATCTCCTTTCAAATTTGTACCAGAACATAGTTCACAATGACAGGGATGGATGATTGCCTATAGTGAGAAAGAGCAGGGAGAAAGAAAGAGGAAGTTTACATGAAGAAGGTAAAACTTAAAAAGAACTTTGAAAAAAATGGTCAAGATGACAGGTCTGGGTGTGGCATGCTGGCCAGAGTTGAGAGTCACTAAGACTAATGTCTTCAGGGACTAATATGAATACTGATACTTTATTAGCAAAAGAGAATTCTATTTTCACTTAGTAGTACAGATGGGGCCACCAATGCTAACAGAGAAGGAACTGATGGATTACTTAATAAATCCCTGTTGTACTGGATTTTAGAAAATGTTGCAAGAAGATTAACTCCCTGATTTAAAAATTGGAAATGCTAGATTTAATAAAATTAGTGTGCTCTCTTCAATATCAGCAAGCATTGTTTGCTTGCTGACGATCTTTGGCTGACTAAGAGGAAGAGAGCAGATGCAGTCTTTCTGTCAGCAGCATGTCTTCTTTGGAGGTCTCTCCTGGGCTTACGGGTGGGTGGCCTCATACCTTTACCTGAATTTCCTTCTGCAGACGTCCTTGTCCTCATTCTTACTTAAAAAGACACCAGGTTGTGGACTAGGAGCCATTTCTTTGACCTCTTTTAAGTATCTTATCTCCAAATGCAGTCACTTTACGGGCATTGGGTTAAGATTTCAATATATGGGTGGGCAGAGGACAGGCATAATTCAACTCATAATGCCCTAGTTCTCTATCTGTAATACTCCCAACTTAAGACCTCCAATTATTCCATGACAAGAATGCATGTCCCCCTAACTGATGATCTTAGAAGATCATCTACCAACTTGAGTCTGATTCCATGTCTGGATTTGACTTCCCATGAATGTTTCACGTGAGTAGACAGCAGCCATGACAATGAATGGTGATTTTCTGAGAATACACACTGTGTACCTTATTCACATCTTGGCTATTAGCAGTGGGCTTGGTACAAAGTGAAGCTCAATGTCGATGCACATGGCTTTGCTTTTGTTTTACTTTCTACTCTTGTGTGTCTGATTAACACTGGCCAGCTTTTCAGTCACTTCCACATGGGTGATGATGGACCCAGTATGAAGAAAAATGTATAAAAATAAAATAAGAAAATGAAAATCAGCAACTGTTTCCTCATTCCCAGCCAATAAGTAGAGACAGAATAAACCTGTGTTCTTTACATTTATCACTTATGATTGGCAACACAAAGATTCATTTCCTCGGATGTCTGTTGTGAGCATTCAAGGTTCTCCAGCTGTGGGTTTGCAACACTGACTAATGCTTTGAGGCACTAAGACGCAGTTCTTACGGAAAGGACTTTTATTAAGTGGACAGCAGGAGTGTCTCAGGCAAGGCATCACCACAGTACATTAATTTAGAGAGGAAAAGGTTTCTGTGTAACTTAACCAAACTGAACAGCTATTTCCACTTTACCTGAATAAAGTATTTTCATGTTTTATCACACTAGTTTGCAACTGCAAAAGCTTCACCCAGTTTTTAAGAGTTGCTATGAACTGTCAGGATACATTATTTGAAATGAAGCCTGACAGCTCCGTGCTTGGAAGTAAAATACATTTTATTGTTTAAAAGCATTTCTCCATCACCTCACTTTCATCCCCCACAAACCCCACCTACCCTACCGTCACTCATATGCACACACCGCAAACATTCTGCAATGATTTCATCCTCACCAAATAGGAGGAAAGTCCTAAAGATGAGGTGTCCTTTTTTTTTATTTTGAAAGGAACCAGAAGAATAATGACAGAGTTAGGTCTTCACATACAAAGCAAATAGGTACAGAAGAGATGCTTCTACTAAAGAATTGTAGAATTAGAAGCAAAATAAACAAACAAAAAGGTGCTGAATCAATATCTGGGGGGTGATGATTCCCCAAATCTGCTTGGGCCTCCACTACATATGTCCCTGGCTTGTGTAGTTCCTGGAACTGCCATGAAGACATTAGCCTGATTGCTCATCTGAAAGAGAGTGACAAGGTGAAGTCGTTCATCCTTTTTATAACACTTACTAGAGATTCTTGGGTCTTTAAAGTAATCTCTGGCCTGGTCCCAAATTCCAGTGCTGCTGGCCTGTCACAGAATGCTGTTTTGCCAGAGAAAATTCTCCCTAGAACCTTTGAAATTACCTTGAGGTTCCTCTGCACTCTGGGTATCCTTAATATTTTTTTAAGAGATAGTCTAGAAAACACCAATGTGGGAATCTTTTGCCAGTGAATTCTCTGCTCCAGAAATGCATCGTTATCTTCCTACCATGGTGTCACTTTCTGAAGAGATGAAGGATTCTATTCTGAGAGTGCACTTCAGGAAAGGAAGAACTGGGAAAAATTAACTCACAAATGCAAAGCTTTGTTGTTACTGATGCTCTATAATGGAAGCCTCATCTCCCATGTATATTATCATCTGGCAAACTAGTTACACATTTAATAAGGTTTTGCTGTATAAATTATAAATGAAATAAACAATTCTGTCACCATGGTGTGCAATGAATACACCACATGTTACATGTAAATATATTAGTCATTTGCCTTTTGTTTATGTGTCACTGAAATCCATTTTCTTTATGCTGTATTTTCTATTCCCTATGGGTTCCAGAGTCGTTTCAGTCCTCCGCATATTGGCCTTTAAAGAGGAATGATGTTGTTATTGTCCTCTTCCTGCCCAGTTTTAATAACACCTGCTTTTTGTGCCAGTTTCATTTACTGCTGCAAATTGTTAATTCAACAGAGAACAACCAAATCAAACCAAAACAAAACAACAACAAAAAAACCCAACCACCCTAACAGTAAATGTGACTCCAGAAATGAGCTGTGTGATATATTGACACAATACAAAGAACATATTGAAACAATTTTTATTCTCATTATTTTCCCCCAAATTAAATATGCCCATAAAGCAAGTTTACATATTCTGCATGTCTCTCTCCACTCTCAACCCAAACCCTTGGCTTTTAATGAGATAATTAAAACAAAACAAAACAACAACAACAAAAAAGAGAATCAAAACTCAGCCTTTCAAGTGGTGGCATTTTTATTTGAAGCCGAGTAGCATAGATGTATGAAGGATGAAAATGTGGACTCTTTCAATGGCTCTCCACAGTGTGACAGCTGTGGATGGGATCAAGACAAAAGCAGTGACTGCTCCAAGAAAATGATGGCTTAGGCATTTCCAGCCCAATCAATAATCTGGCATGTTCAGGTCAATCACTTCATGGCCGTATTTAGTTCAAGCCAGTCAAAGATTATTAGTTTGATGCCCAGGGGCTATTACTTGCTGCTGTGGATGGCAGAGGGTGCTTATGCTCATCTCTTTAGAACCAAATGTAGAGAGAGTATTTATAACGATGGGACCACCACACAGACTTCAGAGAGAGTCCAGGTTTGTCAGGACTGAACTGATACCATATAACAGTCTCCAGGTTCAATGATTCTTCAAAAGTTTATACTAATATTGCTTTATATTTCATCCACTCCAAAACTTTAAGGAAATGTTTTGAAACTGCTATTGTACTTCTGGTTCTGACTTTGGATCTGGGGATAGAAAAAGGAATAAGAATGTCTTATTCATGATGCTAGACAGGACCACCTAGATGATCACCTAAAGGACCTAATGATCTGATCTTCCCAGTCCATTGCATTTCCATTCTTACCTTATCCTGACATATTACCAACACAATACTGGAAAGATCTTGCCTGGGCAGAAAAGACAGGCTGTAGATAATCATTATTTCTGATTAGTTATGGGCTAATGGTATTGTGATCTGATCAAAGGGATGGTTAAAAGTGAAGCCCAGAATTCATTCAAAGTGTTGTAAATTACTAAAAGGGCAACGGAGCTAACCAGGGAGAGCTATTATGAGCTGGCATTCCAGTTCCATCTCTGCAGCCTGTGGAAGGCATTCAGTTGCCCACCACAGCTTTCACATATGCACGCTAACAGGAAACCGTTTGTGGAGAGGAGGGATGCAGAGGAGTTCATGGAAGAGGCTCTTGCTGTCGGATACTTCACCATCATGTTTTACTGTTTCTCCTGGATGGCATGCCACAGAGTATAATAAATCTCAGTTTGTTTATATTCTGAGTCTGTATTTGCACTTTGGTGATTATATTTGAATTCATGCAAGATCCCTTTTTTTTAAGAACTCCAGCATAATCTTCTCATTAACCCTGTCCTGTTTGTCTGTTATTAATAGGCCACTGTACAATGTATTCTGCTGCAAAACTCCACCAGGCATGACTAATTCAGATAATTAATTTGCTAGAACATTAACACCATCAAATGAGCCTGCTAAACCGGTAAATTTAAAGTAAATTAAACTTAATGTGCAGGTTATTGCAATTAAGTCTGCCTTGTCTTTCTGAGGGATTTCAACATCCTCAGTATTTAAGAGGCAATCATAATGCATGCAAGTGGGCGGGCTTTTTGGCTAATTAACACAAGAGTCTAATCTGCTTTTCAATTAGGACGGATGTTTGTAATGTGCGGGTGACAGTGTTTCGACTCCATGCAGCATAACAGGAGCGCACGGCATAATTACAGCTGGAAAGAGAGGCTCATGCCGGGCCTTTTTAGGGGTTAATGAGACATTGGCAGCTTCCAGCTGAGGAGATCGAGCCAGTTTAGTGTAGCTTCAAGAGGAAACCACCCATAGGGGTTTCCTTTGAAGTGTCAAAAGGTCCCCTTGTTCTGGGTGGCTTATGTTTCATTTGTCTGAGTGGCATATCAAAAATTGATGAGCTGCCAGCAGCAGTCCCTATGACATTAATTCACCAATTGTGTTTCTAATAGTTTCATCCTTAAATAAATTTGGATGATGAGAATGGTAAGGAGAGTCAAGGTTCTGAAAACAATGAGGAGAGCCAGGCCAGCGTTCAGTTTTTATACAGTACAGATGAATGTAGCCGTGGTAAATGTTAATGGCAGGCCAGGCCTGCTGTACCCTGGGTTATTAGCTGGTGCAAGACAAAGATGCATTGTGCCGGTGGCCTCTATTGAACAACAGTGGCTCAGACAGCAATAAAGATGTGGCCTTCAGTGACACATGGTTTAAACTCTAAATACTTGGGAGAAGAATCTCACACAAGGCTTCAGAAGATGAAATGTGTAGGAAGCCGAGGTGAATGTTTCTTGCAAGGCCTAATAACAAAGTCCTGTGTGTGCAGGGCTGAGAGGTAGTAGCCAAGTAAGCACATAATAAGAATGCCACCCTTAAGTAAAGAAATAACTCCCATTTCCCTTGTATCTAGAATAAATAGTAATCAAGGTGGTTTGAGGCTCCATTTGAAGCTAAGTTGTTGCAGTACACACGCATGGAAGTCCTTGCCTGGAACATTTAGAATCCAGTTCATATAAAGGCATGCCAAGTAACTATATTTTTAAGACTTCAAGACTCTGTGGAGATGTAGTCATAAAAACAAGAAGCTACAGTTTGGGACTATTTCAAGAATGAAGACCATACTTAGCATGCCCCCAACTTATCTGGGTAAGAACATAGTTTGGAAGAACTAATGCTATACTTTCAAAATATTTAGGAGAGCACAAAAAAAAGGTGAGGACATCAAAAGCCTATACAAAACTAGAGGTGCTCACCACTATAGTATGGCATGTTTTCCTTTAATAATACCGAATTATGTCTGATGATTATAAAGAGAATTGCAAAAGTGGACTTTCCTCTGGACTTTATGTATATGCATAAAGCAAGTTATTGCTGTGTAAAACACTGCGCTTGCACAGACATGAAAGAGGTAGTCATGTAATGTATTCCAATTGCTGGTGAAATCACTAATCTCACTATGTAAGTGAGTTGTAAACTCTCCTAAACTACTATTGTTATAGAGTGAGCCATATTCACAGAAAGCTGTGACATAGTATCCCAGATACTGCTAAATAAATAAATTGATGCATTCATTTGTGTGTTTATGTTTTCAGCATTAGTATTTTTGTTGTTATTATATGGAAAACCCTGTACAATTAGCCAAGATGGGGGGGGAGCTCATGTCTCTGTGACACAAAGATGGTAATAAATTTGAGAAATGAGAATTAGTCACCTAAGGGACCACTTTAAACTGAATATTAGGGGAAGTTTTTGCAAAGAAGCAACATTTATACTGAAATCTAAATAGTACTAAAAGTTTTAAGTAAGACATGACCTATTTTGTAGTTTTAAAGAATTATTTTGCCTGTTATCTTGAAACTAAAAGTGGCACAGTAAAGCACTGAACATCAGCCATGTACCCTGAAGCTATTCCATTCTTCCTGAAACCACTGCTGACTGAACTTCTGGAGTCAAAATATCATATAGAAGTGGGTTTGACAAATATTGTGTAGAAAATTATAATAATTTTGAGTAAATTATTGTACATTTAAGTGGGAGTATGGAGTTGAAACTCAAACACATGAGTATGGATTTTGGATTTTAAGAGGGATTACTTAAGAGTGTTACTTGAAGCCAAAAGAAGGAATATCTTTATATTTCTCTCTTTAAACATCACATATAATTTTGTATTTAGAGCTGAAGATGTAAGCACAGAGGTATCAGCATGTAATCAACAACATGGGGTAGTAAATCCTGCCTGGTGAAGAATACAGAGGAAGTGGTGGAGTCCCCTCATTAAGTTACAGAAAACAAGAGGAGTCAGCAAAGGAGGAAGAAGCTGAATGGACATGGAAGTCAGGGAACAAGCATGAATATGAAGGAGAAGGACATTGCAAACAAAGGGGTATGCTTCGAGAAACACACAGCAGCCAGCTGGGTTGAATGCTAATGAGATTGAATAAGATGAAAAGACACAAGTGTCTATTGGATTTAGCATCATGAAGGTCAATTGTGACCTTGACAAGAGTCATTTTCATGATGTGAAGGGCCAGAAGGAAACCTGCTTGGGGAGAGAATGGTTGATGAGGAAGTTGAGACAGTAGTCACAGACCATCATGCGGGAATAGAAATAGAATGGTGGCTGGGAGGGAAACCCAAGAGATGCTTTTGAACATGGAAGAATTTGGGAATGTGTTGGTAAGTGTGTGATTTTTCTGTTTCCCAGAATAGAGGAAAAGTAAATATGATAAAAGGGAGCCCAAGTACATGGGGAAAGAAATGTCCTTTGGTGCCAGCCAAAGTCCTGGGGACTAAAGGAGAATAAGTGTGAGGAGATGCTCAGCAAGGGGCCAGGAAAAACAAGACTCATGAGAAATAGTTTTTGAGGACCCAAAACAACAAATAATAATGATGTTCAGTTCTTAGCTTTATTTTCAGTGTGTTTTATAAATTGATATATATTTAATGAAAATGGAACAAATAAGGAAACACATGCTTATATTCCAGAATGCAGTGCCTCAACAGTGAAGAACACAGGCAACTGTTTCTCTATGGATGAAAAACCTATGATAAGACCTAAAATCAGTAATAATCTATCTAGCCCTAGAGACCTGGATCCATTATGCAATTAGAGACAGTTCATTTGTACTGGATCTTTGATGGAAAGTTGTCTGTGGGCTTGTGGTTTGTGCCTGTGTTGGCCATCCTTGCCACCTTCCTGTGGGTCCTTAGTAGCTTGTCTTTAAATGTCTTTAAAAGTCCTGAGCTCTCTTTCATCTTTATTAACTAGTGTAAGAATTGGAAAGAAACTTGATTCCTTTTTTATGGAAGAACACACCAATTTATTATCCAGAGGGTCAGTCATGAGAACATCCAGACAAGTGACATTATGCACACTAAGTGAGTTGTATTTAGGGATAAATATGTATATATTAATATGCATTTATGAATGTAGCAGTAATTATTGAGAAAAGAGGCCATGAAATTGAAAGAAAGCAAGGAGGGGTATGTGGTACGATTTGGAGGGAAGAAAGGGACATGAGAAATGAGGTGATTATATTATATTCTCAAAAAAATCTTGAAAAAAAATTAAAAGTAATAATTTTATGTTTCTGAGAACTTCATACAAGAGCCTTGATTCTATATCATCCCCACCTCTCTCTCTTTCCACTCCATTTCCTTTCTTGTCTTCTCAAATTCATGATCTCTTCAATTATTGTTATACATATATACATACATACATATACATATGTCTATGTTCATATATGTATACATACATGCATATATAACTTAGTAAATCCATTTATCTCTGCTTGTATGTACATGTATTCTGGGATGACCACTTGGAATTGGACAATATATGTGGGAGCTAATGCATGGAGGAGGCTGATTTTCCTTACCTCGGCAGGCACTGATCATCTATAGTTCTTCATCTAAGGGTAGGGTCTTGTGAGAGTTGCCTCATCCGTGTTGGTGTGACAACTGGTGGTACTGTCACATGGGTATTGTTCAGACAATTATACTGTTGAGAGTTCATGGTGCAGATTCCCTGTCGTACACAGAAAACACTTTCTCACAGCAGACATCCTGATCTTCTGGCTATTACCTTTCTGGCCCCTCTTCCACAATTTTCCTTAAGCCTTAGATTTAAATGTTACAATAAAAAATATGAGTTGGAATTTGGCACCCCAGACATGTGTCTGCATTTTAACCAGTTGTGGTTTTCTATGATAATTTCCATCAATGTAAAAATGAAGTTTTTTTGATGAGGGCTGAGAGCCATAGCTGTGTGTGGGCATAAGGTTATTTAGAACACATTTAGAAATTATATTGATTTAGGAACATGACAATTTTTTTCTCTTGGGTCTATGACTTCTCCAGCTATTCCCTCCTACTGTGTTGTCTTTAAGTCCAATAACAGAGCTGTTGGTTACCCCCAAGATAGTAGTACCGCTATTGTACCATTGTGAATATCTTGCTGATCTTGTCATTGGTGTGGTTCATAGACTTTACAGATGCATAAGTTAACTGACTGTTCCTCTCCCTTGGCATTTTGCATAGCACCTTCCAATACTATGAGAGATAGTCCTCAAAGAGGAGGTAGCAGGTCAATTCAGTCAGTCTTGATTCCTCAAAGACTTTTGTCCAAAGTGTGTGGTGTCTTCAGCACCAGGATCTTACATTCAATTTCTGGGCAGCAACCAAAGGGACAGCAATAGTCTGTGTTGTTTTAGGAGTCTCTTAGACTTCCTCGACCAATAACATTTGAAACTTGGAGATTATATATATATATATATATATATATATATATATATATATATATATATATATATATTATATATATATCCATTCATCTATTGATAAACATGTAATTTTCTTGTTATCTTGAGCAAGGAGTACAAGCATTTCTTCAATATACCAATTTTGGATATATATTTAGAAGTAGAATTGTTTGACCAAATGAAAACCATGGTTTGTTTTGGTTGTTTTTTTAAGGAACTTCTAGGCTATTTTCTAAATTGTATATACTGAATAACAATACCACCAACAGTGTTCAAGGATTCTTTCTTCTCTAAATCCTAGCCAACACTTACCTTCCATTTTTGTGATAATAGCCATCATAATAGGATTTTGTTTCCAGTCACATTTTAATTTGCATTTCTTTGATATATCACCTTTCATCTTTACCAGCTATACATCTGGCAGAGGGTTAGAATTTAGAATTTCCAAAAAGCTAAGCATCAAGAAAATAAACAACCTTATTAAAATTGGGTGCAGAACTAAAAAAAGAATTCTTACATAATAAAATTCAAATAGTTGAGAATTTTTTTAATGTTCAACATCCTCAACTTCTTCATTTTCTTTCATTCAGGGAAATGCATATTAAAACTATTTTGATACTTTATCTTACCTCGATCAGAATGGCTAAGATTAAAAAAAAGGAAAAGACAAATTCTGACATGGATGTAGAGAAAAGGAAACATTTATTTACTGCTGGTGTGAGTGCAAACGGGTGCAGCCAATAGAGAAATCAATGTGGAAGTTTCTCAAAGACCATGAGTCAGCTGTGTTACTCTTGAGCACATACATACAAATACCTGCTCACCCATGTTGATTTCTGCCTTATTGGCAGTAGACAGGAAATAGAAAGAGCCTCTGTGTTCATCCAAGGATGAATGGATATAGAAAATGTGGTGCATTTACACAATGATGATGGAATTCATTAATTGTTTTACCTCATAGCTATTTGATATTTATATGTCTGGGTTATTTTTTTCATATCTCTTCTGATCCTTTGTCCATCTATTTCATATATACAATTTGCAAATATTTTCTCCAAATATACAAATTGTCTCTTCCCTCTTTTCATTATTTACTGTACAGAAGTTTTTAGTTTAACCAGCTACTTTTATTTTCACTGGCTAAATAGAGAACTAGATGTGGTTTCTGTGAAGATTCCATTTACCCACAACAGCTCATTGGCTGGCTCTTTATACTACATGCATTACTTAGTATAAGTCACCTAATTGGTAACTAATAAATTGGATTAATACCAGTTAAGATAATTTCTTTGGGATATATCTAGATAGCAGTGAAGATTCTATCTCAGAACTTCTAACTTCAGATCCTAGACCTTTCCATTCTGTGCCATCAACAAGTAGGTAAAAATTCTTTCTAATTTTAAGCCTATTTAGGTGAGAATCCAGCAAACTTCAAGGATGCTATTTTCATAAACATAACACAGTTTTCATTCACAGTAATTGGGAGGACTATAAAATGAAATAGTATAAAACCAAGAATCTGGATATTCTTTACTCAGCCATATAACTTTAAAGCATTCTTAGTATTTGTGAGTCAGATTAGCCTAGTACAGAAATGATACTATAGCAACTCACGGTCCCAAAGATTCAGTGATTGCAACAACTGAATTTAATTCTCACTCACATGATATGGCCTATGAGCAAAATATTATTCAGTTTCAAGCTCCAACTCAACATGTATCATAATCACAGAAGTAGAAAGATGAAAACCCAATGAGCCGCCACCTTTCTGTGTTTCCCAAATTATATTTTCTGCATTCTTCTGCCCTGGGTATGTTTCATCAATAGCACTACAACATCTATAAGCTCCCAAACTCTGAACTTCAGGCACCTATAGAAGTCTATCTCCCATTCTTCTCTACCACCACACCAACCATTTACCAAACCCTGTAGATCATTCCCTCATCATATCTGACTTCAGTGTGTTCAGTAGCTTTGTTACTATTCACATATGAGACTACCTACCACAGACAACACTTGACAAAGTCTTTTACTTTATATAAGAAGTGTAGTGCGTCAGAGAGACAAAACTGCCTGAAGCTGGAGTTGTAACCTGTTTCCGTTCTATAGTGTTCCTTAATTTTCAGACCACCTAATTTCTGTAAAATGGGGATGATAGAGGTCTCATCCCACAGGACTATCGTAAGGATTAAATGGCCTAAGTGTTGAAATGCTTTGGATGGAATAAAATCCTGTAGACCTGGTAGGAATTGTCATTATTAATATTAATGTGAGCCAGGCAGTAATAACCTTGAAGCAATTAGCAGCTGTTAATACACTAAACTGGATTTACTTGTCCTAATGAACTATAGGATGGCTTTATTTAAAGGGCAAAAGCAATTGTTAATTTACTCAAGCATCTATTAAGCACGCATTATATGGTAGATGCTGTGCTGGGTACAACAGACACTACAAGTCAAAAGAAAGTGGTTTCTGTCCTCATGGATACTTGCATTGTTACATAAAAATGAAACTATTATATGACAAACTAAAAAATAACCGAAGGACAAAGAGAGACTTATAAGCATAAAGGTTATTTGGAACATGCTGCATTAAGAATAATTTAGTTGACTTGGGAGGATTGTGAGTTTGAAGCCAGTATGCACTACCTAGTAGTCTTACTGTCTCAAAACAAACAAACAAAAAAAGATGTTTTAGTTGAGATGGTAGAATTTGAGCTGGACAACTGAGAGAGGATAAGCTTTCCCCCATGAAGAGGATAACTGAGTACTAAAACATGATGAATAGTTGACTAGAGAGAACTGAATAATAGCCCTATGACCTGCACAATGCCTTAGTCTCCCAACTGCTGAGCTGTGGTGAAAAATCACAAAAGGAAGGTGAAAGCCTTGCTTCTGAGACTAGAGTGTGCAGGGACTCCTACAGAGTTGGTTACATTGACTGCTCTCTGCTGCAGGGGTGGGGATGGGCCACAGTATTAGGCATTTCAGCAAGCTCCCAGGTGATGCTGACAGTTGACTACGGCCTGCATCAGAGATGCAGGTATGAATCACTTCTTACAGAGCCCAGAACACACTAGTCCAGTGGTTCTCAACCTTCCAGATTCTGTGACCCTTTAATATAGTTCCTCATGTTGGGATGATTCCCAACCATAAAATTATTTCCAATGCTACTGCATAATTGTAACCATGCTACTATGAAAGGGTAGTTTGACTCCCAAATGGGTCTCATCCCACAAATCGAGAACCACTGCACTAGAGTCTGCTCAGTAAATGGTCAAAAAAAGACATCTCACTCTCCCCTGAACGCCCATTCAAATTCATGGCTTCTTATTTTTTGATTAACATTATCAGTAAATATTCTTATGTATGCAATCATTCTCAATTCAGTTAACAGCAAAGAGGAGGTATAAAAGTGTAAGGTCTGCTCACCAGAGTTGCCTATTTGTATGTTTCTTAAATATGAAAGAATTGTGATTTTATTTTGTTTTCTTTTTTTGGCTTTCTCATTTTATTTTATTTTATTTTAAGTTTGAGAAAGGGTTTCACATTAAGCCTAGGCTCTCCTAAAACCGATCCTCCTGTCTCAGTCTCCTAAATACTGACATTACAGTGAGACACCATACCCACTCAAATTGTGATGTTTTATAATTGACGAACATAAAGAAAATAAATCGATACTATGACATCTATTTTCCATATAGCAACTAACACTGTCTTTATTTAATGAAATGACTGTCTCTTCAATTAAGAGCAATAATAATTACTTGGAGCTCTGGTAAACAGTTTTAAGAATTTTTTAGAACAAAAATCCAGAATTACACCATTTGCACCGACTTTGCCCATCATTTTGGTCCAGTATTCAGAAGGTTTCAGTAGGTCTTACAGCCACCTCAACCTTCAAGAGCAGACACAGGCCAAAAATCAGGCACAGTTCACTAGGCTGTACAACCAGTTATTCCTCCCACAGACTTTCTAACAACACGCAGCACATTCCCTTCTGCAAGACCCCAATTAATTTTTAAAATTCTGACAATTATCTATTGAGATGAGAACAGTTATAATAGGAAGATAAACAGTATACAAGATGTATTTCCCTGGTGCTAGAATTTTTTTAAACTGGATTACTGAGAAAGTAAATATATAAATATACATTGGGCAGGGTGACAAATAACTATGGCATTCGTGATGGCAATAATAATAATCTGAGTTTGATAATATCTCCACTACAACATTTATATCTTCCTTTGTTTTATGGAATAAAACTTTTAAAAATTAAAAGAGTGGTTTAAGTGAGAATTGGGAAATGGGAAGAATTGGAGTGAGAGGGCACAGAAGGGGTTGTAAGAAGAGCAGGGGAGGGGGAAATGACAAGATTATACTTTAATTAAAAATTTCTAATTTTTAAATTCTTTTTTAATGGAAAACTACATTTCCAATACTTGGTTCATGTTTTAGTAGTTTTCTTTGTTTTCTTTCTAAATCCTGTGGCACATAGATTCTTCTAGAATACAAATGACCCTACATCCAAGGCCACAAGTGCATGACTAATCTAATTGCAGGCTGAAGAAGATCATTTGCTGATGCTCTCATGAGTTCTGTTCTAAATGATTTGCTCAAAGAGCAATTGATGCCCTCAGAAAACTTTGAAAAACGCTCTAGTTAGAAACAACTTTGTCCATGTCAAATACTTTCTGTTTTTATCGCCATCATTTTTATTCTTTAGGACACTTGGATGAAAATTTCATCTCTTTTGCTTGAGGGTTCACATGCTATGGTTTATTCCTCACCTGAAATCATGAGCTCATAGTGACAGCATAAGATGCCAAATTGGGAGTCACAGAAATTATACTACAGAATCCTAATCCCAACCCTTAAACAGCACTTCACACACACACACACACACACACACACACACACACACACACACACACACACACTGGGAGAAAAAAGAAAGACCAGTCAGTTTTCTTCAGAGCATGGAACTCATTATTTACATATGATTGTTAATGATACATTGAAATATAGAATCAATATTTCTTCAAGCCTTGGAAATAGACAAGCTGTCAAAATGTATTGACATCCTTAAGATTGGGTAGTATAAAACCATAACTTATACAAATAATATGCAGCCTCTTAGGGCCTCAAACAACTGCAATAGAGTTGCAAATGCTGAAATTCCAGTGGCTGATGTAACTGCAGCTCTGCCTAGCAGGATCTAGTAGAGGAAATGCTGTTGACCTGGCAGGATTAACTTTCCCATGGCTGCCTCATTCTTTAGCTCACCAAGTTTAAGGTGCCTCAACCTGTCCCTAATCTTCATTGTTCAGTCTCAGATGCATGCAGTTAGGTGCCATAACAGCCATACCCAACTCCAGGTTGAAAGAGCCAAGAATAATGAGGGAAGTTCAAATAGGGGATAAATTTTTATATCATACTAAATGAAGAGAAATCTGTAGGCAAGGAAGGTGACAAAGTTTTGATTGATATTTTTGATGATATTCAGAATCCATTAAAATGGATACCATGAAAATTACCATTAATCAATATATAATACCAGAAAAGACTTTTTAAAGGACAAAATAATAAAATCTCATTAAATTTCATCCTTCATTTATAGTTTTATTTTATATTGATTCCATTTTCTTTGGATTTGTTTGCCAGGAGATTTAGACTTCTTTCAATTGCCATGTAATACTACTGTGTAGGCATTTTATTTTAAGTAGATGATTGGCAAAATATAAATGCCCTAAATAGTGTAATTGAGGCTAACAAGAGTTTTGAATACTAAAGACATCTCTCCTACAATTCAGTTTTCTAGATTGCCATTGGTCAGTCATTTTACAAGTATATGTTAAAGGTTCTCTACATTCAGATGTACACACATGCACACTCACGTTAAAGGTTCTCTACATGCAGAGGTACACACATGCACACTCACGTTAAAGGTTCTCTACATGCAGATGTACACACGTGCACACTCACATTAAAGGTTCTCTACATTCAGATGTACACACATGCACACTCACAAAGCAGAGCACACAGTCCTGACCATGTGGGTTGATAATCTACTTGGATAAGTAATAACTTATAAGTGCCTTTATATATATCTGGGAAATTTGAAATAACATAAAAGTTGTATTTAAGAGAGTGATGAATGGAGCTCAGTGCTATTATATATATATATATATTATGTGTAAAGCCTGTTGGAAAATTCAGGAACTTTGGAAACAGGCAGGACTATGCTAGAAGACCAGCTCAATTAATGATGTGATGTGTAGTAATGTACCTAACCTCTTGAGGCCTTGGTTTCCTTATCTCTGAGAATAAGTTAATAATGCATAACTCATGGAGTTGCTGTGAGAATTGAGCCAGATAATATTTATGAGGAATCTAGCATAGAGCCTGGCACACAGCAGGAACTCAGTAAATATTAGTTTCCCTTCTTCTTTACTGTGGGGGATTCTGGTACATCAAAGAGGCAGGCCCTAAAGTCTACGATCCTGCAATCTAATTAGGAAGATGAGACCATTCCTCCAGAGATGATATACATTAGGTAATAGTGAAAAGTGATAACCAAGCATGCAGTAGAGCCCCTGGAACTAAGAAAGAGAAGACTGATAGCAGATATGATCAGGAGAAATTTTCCAGGAGGGAGAGAAGTAAGTGGGATAAATGAATACATCGGGGGCTTCTGGAGGGTGAGAAAAGAAGTCCAGAATGACTTTGCCAGCTGGTGACTAGAGAGGTTGGCACTAGCCATCACGAAGTGAATATGGAGACCATGGAGTAGGGAAAGAATACTAGAAGAAGGGTTAGAATTTAGGGACAGGAGAACAAGAATAAAGAATTAGTTTAGAAAATAAAACAACAGTATTGATATCCTGTACTGCATGTTTCCTCCTAACTCAGCTCTCAGTTCCTGGACCAAATAACCATTTCTTCATATTTCTGGCCTAATGCAAGTAATAATCTACTAAGGTGTCAGCAATAACTTGTTATCTGTTCTACTGAATGGCATAGTTGGTTCCATTGTTTTGATATCGATTGTTATTAATACAAAATATTTTCATTTACCACATAAGTATCAGGCATAGACATCATTCAGGACCAATTATTTAGATACAAAAGACTTGCTGATCAGTGAATATTCAGTGACGTTCAACTCTTGTCTGATAACCTACTATTTCTTCCCTTTGAAGCTCTACTCTGAATCATGTAGTCAAGAGCATTTTTTAAAATAAATTTATTTATTTATTTTACATTCTGATTGTGGTTTCCCCTCTGTCCTCTCCTTCCAGTCCCTCCTCTCACTACCCCTCTGTTCCCACCATCCAATCCACTCCTCTTTTTCTGTTCAGAAAAGGGCAGGTCTCCCATGAGTAGCAATGAAACATGGCATATCAAGTTGCAGTAAGACTAAGCACCACCCCATGTATTAAGTCTGGGCAGGGCAACCCAATATGAGGAGTAGGGTCCCAAAAGCCAATAAAAGAGTTGGACACAGCCTTTACTCCCACTTAGGAGTCTCTCAAGAAGACCAAGCTACACAACTGTAACACAAACACAGAGTGCCTAGGTCAGTCCCATGCAGGCTCCCTGGTTGTCATTCAGTCTCTGTGAGCCCCTGTGATACCAGGTCAGTTGAGTCTGTGAGTTTCTTGTGGTGTCCTTGACCCCTCTGGCTCCTATAATCCTTTCTCCCTCTTTTCTGTAGGATTCCCTGAGTTCTGTCTCATGTTTCGCTATGTTTCTGCATCTGTTTTCATGAGCTAGTGGATGAAGCCTCTCTGCTAAGCACCATTATATGTATATAGCAGAATGTCATTAGGCATCATTACATTGACGGTTTTTTTACTCCAGCATTTTTGGTTCTGTCCTAGGTCTCTGTGTCATCCAGCCTGTAGGTTGGTGTTCCAGGTAATGTCAGGAATGGGCTTACTCTCCTGACATGGGTTTTAGGCTAGACTGGTCATTGGTTGCCTATTCCCTCAATCTTTAGGCCACCATTACCCCAGCATATCCAATAGACATGACAGACCATAGGTCAAAGATTATGTGGAGAGAATTTCTAATACTCAAAAAAGCAAAGCTCCACTGTTTTTCATGAATAACCTTAAGTCAAATGATGGTTTTCTCAGAGATTTATAATGTATCTAGTAGTCTCCAAATATATCAGGAGCAATTAATAAATATAAGAATCGCCAAACTTAACCTTGAAAATATCAAATATAATTTTCTATGTTGTATATTATTTTCTTTATATACTTTTTAAATTGTTAAATTGTGGTAGGCAAAAAGAAGTCAAGAAATTCTCAAATGTTTTGCTACCTTGGGGACAAAATCAATTACAACTTCCTCCAGAGCCTCTGGGGGCTACTCGTTACACTATAGTTTGTTCATAACTACAAACTAATTCACACATTACTTAAAATGGATATGACAATGATAGCTACTTCATAGGGTCATTTTAAGAATTAAACAAGATGAATTACATAGAGATTTCAGCACAGTATCAAGCACAATAAGCATTTATTAAATGTAAGTAAGCATGATTGTTAAAAAAAAAGATGCACATTTATTGCAAATTAGAAATTATACCTTCCTGATATGTCAAAAAGACTATTTTTCTTTGTTAATGAATTATGTAGTCTTAAAAAATAATTCAACAAACCTGTTTTGAATGCTTCATTGACACTCCCAAAAGTAGGTATGCAGTATGGGATGCCCTCTAGCATCCCATAGTCAGTTGGGAAATACCTGCAAAGAATCCAGAGAAATAAGCACTACATGAGAGTTATAGTCAAAGTAGTATGTGAGTGCGGGGAAGAGAGCAATTAACTTAGTATTGACAGGAAAGAGAGCAAGGTTACTATATAATTAGGCCTTATTAAGACAATAAAATTGAGTCAAATTGAAGGTGGAGAAAATAGGCATTTTAGATATTACATGAAGGGAATTAAAGTGTGAAAATAGTTGGTTCGTTGGTTGGTTGTTTGGTTAGTTGGTTAGTTGGTTGTTTGGTTGGTTAGTTGTTTGGTTGGTTAGTTGGTTAGTTGTTTGGTTGGTTAGTTGGTTAGTTGTTTGGTTGGTTAGTTGGTTAGTTGTTTGGTTGGTTGGGTTTTGTTTTGTTTGCTTTGTGGTTGTTTGTAAAATCATAACTGATATTACTGGAAATATTGATAATGGATGGGGAATATATGGATTATAAGGGGAATCAGATATGTTAAAGAAATATGGAGTTTAGGAGTAATGAGAGGTAAGAACACTTAGCACGAAATCAACCCTTGCTAATTACAGGCACAATGTTTTCCAGCAGAGCTTTAGACCTTAGTCACTTTGCAAAATTGAAACACATATGTGTCGTTCAAAAAATCCAAATAGCTCTGTCTCCAGGAATGTGAAAACATGCCACAGTCTGTTAGTCATTTTCCTTGTCACTCTGACAAACTACCTGAAAGAAACATGTCAAAGAAGGAAAGGTTTACTTTGTCTCAGGATATCACAGAGGTTTCTATCCAGCATGGTGGGAAAAGCATGATGGAGAAGCTCCATAGTGGTATGTGTGTCAGGCAGGAGGTATTCACATGTCCCAGACCAAGTAGCAAAGAAAGTGGGATGGAACCAGGACCATGTAGAGTCTTCAAAGGGCCACCCTTAGGTACCTGCTTCTAGATCCTATATCCTAAAGGCTCCAAAACTTTCCAAATAGTGCTAAAAGCCATGGAACAAGCATTCAAGACGTAAGCCTATAGAGGACATTTCAGGTTCAAACTATGACACAGAGATACTGAGACACAGCCATTCTTGGAAATGGAAAAAACATTCTTGGAAAAAACACAGTTCTCTTTGAAATCTTGAATATTCAGCATATATAAATGGCAGTAAAAAGTGGAAGTACAGATTTTATGGGAAAGGCCTAGAAAAGATTAATATAACTTACATGAAAATTCTAGTCCCAAACATCATCACATAGCTATCTCTAGTTGAACTCAACAAGGAAGTGTGGCCAGAGACATAACCATGAGAAAGAGAAAAATGGCATTATCAATAATAAATAAATAAATAGATAAATAAATAGCTAGTCTTTGACAAGATGTCTAGAAATAAGGTGGACTTCTAAAATTTAAGAGATGCCTGATGGAAACGAATACTCAGAAACCAACCATTATTATGCTGATGGAATAACACTAACCAAGTTCACTGTGTGCTGATTGATTGCTTAGTCATCTGAGTCTGGTAAGACTGGCCAGTTTCAGATGCACCAGTTGCATGAAATCAAATTGCTATTAACAGATGGGCAGGAAGGCAGAAATGAAGTCTATAGTTTATTGGAAGCCAGGCTGCTAAGAGTTAAGAAAGCATCTCTGAATCAGTCCAAGACAACCCAGAGAACTACCCTGCAAATATATTGTACCCATAAGTAAATGGATATTATGGGGAAAGAGGATAGTAAGCCAAAGTTGTCTATCTCACAGGGGCAAGGTGTAAAAGTTGGCTACAATTGTGCTGGACAATGCTCACCGATGTTCTCTGAATCACAATCCTTTGGAGAGCAGAGCTGTCTGACCATCTGAGAATTCATATGTATGAATTTGTGAGTATCAGATCCATCCATCCATCCATCCATCCATCCATCCATCCATCCATCTTCTATCATATCTATCATCTATCCATCCATCCATCTTCTATCATATCTATCTACCATCTATCTATCATCTATCTATCTATCATCTATCTCTATACGTTTGTATTAAGTACTTGGCAAAAATAAGACACATACTAGTGACTGCTCCTGTAATCCCTTGTGAGTCTTTGTGTCTTTGTTGTTTTTTTTTTAAGTTTTTGCTTTTACCACAAATATTTATTAAGGACCTACTATGAACACAAATATCAGGTACTGGGATTGGGGCTCTCACTCATGCTTAAGGACAAGGACATCTCAGTGATGCACACTCCATACAGTTTCTTCCCTACATGGCTTCCTGGACCATCATTAGTGCTGTTGTTCCATTATTTTTACTCCATACATCTTAGTTATTGTCTTTTAACCACTGTCTGAAAACAGCATGTTGCTTTAGTGAGAAAGGAATAATGTCAAAAGGAAATACACTGGGGTCGGCACTAATGCAGCTGGGTACTGGCATGTCACACTGTGTACATGTTATCTTGGACTAAAGGACTTCATATTCACACTAACTGTGAACGGGCAGTTGGTATTTATGTACAACCTGTCTTTCCCCAGGGATGACCCATGGGCATGCAAGTCTTCCAGAGCAGAGTGGTGATGCTCTATGAATGCTGATTGTGTGATGTGTTTTTATAGAAATATATTCTAATGTACACTTCAAGCTTGGCATTACCCATCCATGTACTCCATTTAAAATAAAACACAGGAAAGATGTTTCCAAAGAGGTTTCAATTTGGGCCACTCTCCATAAATCTTCTCTGATTTCTTTGTTTTCTGTTTTCAAAAGAAAAAAAGCTATTGGAGTGTCAGCATGCTGGAGTTTTTGTTGGTATTTATGGTGTGAAATCAGCATCACTAAATAAAGCAACTGCCAAGTAAATATGTTCTACTTACAAAGCCAGATCTCTGTATAACCAAAGTCTTAGATCTAATTAAGGAATTTCCAAATGCTGTATCTTTGAAATCTTCCAACAACAACAAAAAGGAAACCATATTTTAGCTTGGACTTGTGAAATATTAGCTTTGGACACAAAAGAAACTACCCATTCTAAAGCTGAACTTTAATAAATTACAACAGCATTTCGTCTATCATAATGCCATTGTGAGAGAACATTCCACTGCTAAAGCCTTTTCGTGGCAAGAGCCAGAAGGAGTTTTCACTGCTATGAGATCCTTCTGAAAGGATTAAATAAACACCAGGTGGATTCTTAAGGCACTGTACTGCTTTCAAAATCAAAACCTGAAATGAAGATCATTAGTGTGTTTCATATATGAATGACGAGGACATGTAGGTTCAAGAGGTATATTTCAGCCACAAGGTACTTCAATAAAAATATAACAGGCAGCTTACTAGGCATACGTATTTTCTATTTGTCTCTAAGGTGGAAATAGGGTTGAAAATATTGTAACAAGGGTAGCTTCTCTGTGTTGTTCCAGGATAGAAGATTCTTTCTCTTTCTACATGCCAGTGAACAGATGTTTCTTTATTCATTCCTGCCCTATCCATCTAAAAATAAAAAAAGAAAATTTGGAAACATTTCTAATAGCACAAAATGGATGGCCATGACTCAGAAAACTGAAGATAATAAATCTATTCCTTGACATGCTTAGTAGACCTATGTGTCTCTGTACCATGAGACAAGTACTAACCACTGAAATACTTGAAGGAAAGAACTAGTCTTGTAATTGTGTAATTGTTGGTCTGAAAAACAGTATGAGAACTGACATCCATAAAGCAAAATACCACTTTCTCTTCAAATATGCTTTACCATATAGCTATGACTAAAGAAAATATCATAATCTAGCATGAGTTATCCTAAAATTGACTCTTGGAACATTGCCCACTGTGTGGGAACTGTGGTAAGGGAAGTATTCAGGCCCCTATGATATTGATAATTCACTTCTGCATTTTATTTTGTATGAACACACGTGAAATAAAACCTTTATGCTGTTCAAGGCTTTGAAGGATTGGGCTCCAAAGCCTTAAACTATTTTAGAATGATCTTTCTTATCATATGTACAACTTAAATATATTTAAAGAAATATCACATTATAGTTTGCATTTTCAAATTGCTATACATATGATAAACTTGGAAGTTGAAAAATTAGAAAATCTGTGTTAATTATGTTTAATGTATACTTTCCATGGACACACACTTCTGAATATAACTGTAAATACATGTCAGTGTATATATGTACACACTAATACAAATGTGTGTATAATTTATATATGCATACATTACACACTTACGAATACACATGGGTTTACAGACAAATTCAGACTCATGTGAGTACTTTATTGGGTTCATGTGATCAGCAACCAATATGTTACTACCTTGGCCTTTCTTCTTTTTTAAACAAAGAGCCAGATTTGCCTCTGGCCATACTCTGCACTCTGTAGAACATACACCCAACTTCAAAGAGGCCATGTAAGCATTAGGCTTTTGAAGCTAGGCAGAAGGCATATGTCTACACGCCTTAAGGCACAGGAAGGTCAACCAATGCCCTTATGGTCACACAGAAGATATATCTTTGTGATCAAACTAGCAGTGAAAAGTCTGAAAGCTTCAACTCCTGTACCACTCCTAGTGATACAGACAAATGCTAATTACTACAAAGAGCATTATGATGGCCCTACAATACAGTACCTCCTTCAACAGCAGCTCATCAGCAAGCGGATGGCTTATGAGCAAATTTTTGTTGATAGTTTATGGTAGTTAAAATTTGGGGATTTTTATTAACATGCCTTTTTGCATTTCACACTTGTCTAACCAGAATGTCACATAAAGTCGTATGTGCTATTGTTATTCTCATGTGTTGACTACTTTATAGCGATTTAACCCTTTCATACCTCTGCAAGATATGCACAAATACTATTTCTGTGTTAAAGATCATAAATGCTTTCATAAATAAGTGGGCAGGGTTTACAGGCTGCTGAATAGTAGAAGGGGGGCTATTGTCAGGGCTTCTCTGTCTCCAAGCACCTGTCTGTCTCTTACAAAATTTTAACTGGAGATATTTCATAGAATACTTGAAGTGCCACAAGCATTGTGCTAACCAGTGGGCCTGCATTATCTCCATGGCACTCACCACACACTACCCTGTAAAGGTTTTCATTACCTTCATTTTTCATCCAAAGGAAAAAGGCCTGTGAAGTGTCCATAAATCCTATATATCCTGCCTCTCCTTTGGATTTTGCATCTCTCTCTCATCAGAGCTGCAAACTGGAGCAGAAAGCACATTGAAGGGTGGTATTAGAATACAACCCTAAGTTCTTCTTGAGTCACTCCTCATCCAGGTCACTTTGCTTTCTGTGAGAGCCATTGCCTAGGCACATCTAAATAACTTTCACCAAGGGATATGCCCCTCACCCAAAATCAGTGGTGACATCTAAGCTGTGTGTAACGTTTCATAGTCAGCTCATGAGTGCATTTTGTATTATTCATCTCTGTAGGTCACAGCATTGCCCAGGATGTATGTCAAACCTGAGCACATCTGTATTATGGCAGTAACTGAAGCCACACATCTTGATATAATCTCTTCAGCCTTGCCCTTCAAAGCTTTCCGTAGTCTGAAGCCTAGAAGGGCCTATCATAGTGTAAGTACCTAGCACTTAAACTCATTCAATAATCCATTGTCTCTTTCACTGCCTTCAAACCAGAGCTCCTACCCTGTATATAGCAAGTACCTCTTAGGAACAGACCTTGGATGCAATGCTGCTAATGAAGGAGGTGGCTTTTGTGTCTGTGTGATTATACTGTCTTCCCTCCAAATCCCATTCACCAGAAGCTCTGCTGCCTTGCCAAAGTTGTTCAACTCATCCACCATTCAACAGTATCTGCTCCCTCTTCCAGTCACCGACTGGCTTTACACCAGATAATGGAGCTACAGACTCTGACTTTTGGCTGGGTTCATACTCATGGCTGAGGCATGGAAATTTACCACAGCTGAGACCAATAGCCAGGCATTACACACCTGTCTCCCCCTGGCTATGCTGCAACCACTGCCGTCCACCACTGCGTTGTAATTCTTCCAGTAGGAAGACAGCCTTTCCCTTGGCAAGGGAGATGTTTGTACTAGGAAAGTCTGGTTTGGCTTTACTCATTTCATCCATGAAGCAAGACTATGTCAATCATGTTCAACGATTAACCTGCCCAGAGAAAGCAGCCTACTTCGACCCTTAAATTCTCCATTTCCTGGTTGACTCACTTCTTGTATTAATTAGTTATTCCTAAGTATCTCATCTTAAGTATGTGACATCCCTTCTTACACACAATGCTTCTACCACAAAAAAAATCTAATTATTCTTGACTCCTCCTTTGATACAGTAGTAATATTCCGACTATCCCTAAAACCACTTGTATACTTCAATAAAATATATTAGATTTCTTATTCATGAGCCGGAGAAGAACATCTGCCTCCTCCGTGCGTGCGTGCGTGTTCTTGGGTCTCAATGTTGAGATGCACTATGGCAAACTTCTGCATTCTCCAGCTCAGTTTGTGTCACTGTGGGACACCAGAAGATGATGCAGATACGTGGGGTTGTCTCCTGTTACACATACTTTGCAAATCTGGAGGATAAAGTTCCTCCCCACTTTACATTTTTCTTAGTATGTTGGTCACTTTAAGGACAAAACAGAGCACAAGTTAAATCCCCATTCTGAGGCTGGAGATTAAGAGCACATGCTACTCTTCCTGAGGACCCAAGTTCAGTTCTCAATACCCACATCAGGAAGCTTACTACCTCCCCTAACTCTAACCCCAGGGTATCCAATGCCCTCTTCTAGTCCCTGCAGGCACCTGCATTCACATGGATATAGCTACACAGAGATACACGCAAGTACACAGGATTGAAAATAAGCAAATCTTTTTTAGGTGGGGGCATGGTGAGTTGAGACAGAGTTTCTCCACAGAGCCCTGGCTGTCCTGGCACTGACTATGTAGATTAGCCTGGCCTTGAACTCACAGAGATCTGCCTACCTCCACCTCCAAGTGCTGGGATTAAAGGTGTGCATCATCTCTATAAGCATTGGGGCTCAGATGGAAAGGTATCCTGGCAGTTCAGAGCCATAGCTTACAGCTCTGCTCCAGGGAAAGGTTTCCCCAATGGAAGTGGAACAACTCTGCTCTGGTAGGCAGAAGAGGGTTTCCCCAGTGAAGCTGTTACAGCTCTGCTCTGGAGAAGTGTCACAGCTCTGCTTGGGTCCCCTGAGTGTAACAACTCAGCTCTTCTGGGGGAAGTTTCCCCAGTGAAAGTGTTATAGTTGTGCTCCACACTGCACAACAAACCTCACTCAAGAGATTTATTGGGAAAGAAAAATCTAGGACAGTGGCTGCCTCTAGAGTGAGAAGCAGCAGCAAACTGAACAGGATAGAGCTTATATTGGGTTTCTTGGGGGAGGTGGAGCTTTCCAGGGTAGCTTGGGATTTGTGGAGTTTTTGGCCTGATTCTGGGGCAAGTACAGGGATTGGTGGGTTTTTGTGCTCAGGTATTGGTGGCATTTCGTGCCCAGGAATCTTTAGAGATTGGTGGGATTCTATAGCCTGACTCTGGGGCAAGCTCAGGGATTGGTGGGATTTCACGCCTTGGTCCTGGGGTCAAGTCATGGTAAGGGTGTCTTTTCTTGACCTTTTTCACCCTACATTCATTGCCAGCTTTAAAAAAAAAATCTTCAAAAGAAATACCCATTCTACAAAGCACAATGCAATGTACAGGAGCTTATGATATGTTCGAAGACTCATGCTTGTTTTCTCATTCTGTGACTCAGAGAGCACCAACAGTTGATAAACAGAAAGTAAAAGCAGTATCTTTTTCTACAGCATCCCCCAAAAGAAAAAAATAAAAAGCTCTTTTAGAGTTAGAAAGTTTTATGTAGCCCTAAGACAAGCCCAGCTAGCCTCAACTTCACTTGTTTACATCCTAGCACATTTACTAAATATTCTTTCTGTTTCTACCTCTTAGACACATGAAGAGAAAATGGAGGTATAATTTTGGTCCCTGTGTTGAAGGATTCCAGAATCTGAGAAGTAAATAGGAAATATGAAGAAAAGAAAACTAATATCCTCATTTGCTGAACGCTTACAATGAAACATATATCAAAGCTAGCAGAGATTGACTAAACCTCAGAGATATGGGCAAAACAAAGTCCTGCCCCTATTTAGAGATAAGGATACTGAAAGTTCATGAACTCTTGTCCAAGGTATAGATTGAGAAAGTGGCAGCAATCATGTTCACATCCAGGTACTTCTAGTTCCAAGCTCACATCCACCTGCTGAGCTAGGGGGACAGCACAGAGCTGAAGAAGTGTTCCTATAGGAAGACATCCTGATGGTTACAGTGATGTCATAATTGCTGTATCTACTTCACTTATCATAACTCTGAAGACAGTGAGTTGACCAAGTCTTACCTCCAGGACTTCATATGGAAAAATTCAACCTGGAGTCCCAATGCAGAAACTCAAGCAAGTGAATAACAGTCCTGCCAACTTCTGTCTTACACACTGAGGGAAGAATAAAGGAAGATGGCTAATCAAAGTAGTAGAGGGAGCCCTTACCCCACAATGCTTGTCTTTCCGGGTAGACACATTTCTGAACAGTCTTATTAAATAAGAAACGCAGAGCCAAATACAGAGGAAATAGCCAAAGAGATCAGAGCGAATAGCCATGACTAGCCTTAACTTACCACCAGCAGTAGCTTCCACAGAGAAAGCTTCTTCCCATCTGATCTGTGCTTTTATTGCTTTCCTGCTCTGCCTTCTCATTGGCTCTAAGTCCAGCCACATGACTTCCTCATCACTGCCTGTCTATACAGACCTCTAGGTCTCTATAGTTGGTACTGGGATTAAAGGTTCGTGTCACCACGCTTGGCTGTGCCCTTGACCACACAGAGAATCTACCTGCCATGTGATCAGATTAAGGGCATTGGCTACCACTGCCTGACTTCTGTTTATAGCTCGCTGACCTCTGATCTCCAGGCAAACTTTATTTATTAACAACCAAATAAAATATCACATTTCAGCACAAATAAAGTATCACTACATTTCCCAACTTGGGCTGGCAGAATGTTTTCACCAAAGCAAAGGTGTCTAAAAAAAAAAGACTAGTTGCATTTGGGAGATGGTAAACTCTGACTACCAAGTATTAACAAGCATGTCATGAAATAAACTTCAATAATATGCCAAAAAAAAAACATTAAAGTGTGGAATAGAAATAGGAGCTTTCATGAGTGTCCAATGCTGAGAAAAAAAAAAAAAAGCTAGTTCATTTCTAAATCGCCTATTCACAGATAGGTAAACACACACCAGTAAAGGACTGCTATTTTGGGTGCAGATGACTAAAAGAACAATTTTGAACTGGGAGTCCTTTGACAAAGGCTGTTATTGAAGACTGAGTTTATAAAACTGTGGAAGCCAGAGCACATAACATCGAAATGGATAGCATTCTATTGTTTCAAAGTACAGCAGATCTATATTACTCTGGTACCTACTATTTAAAAGAAGATGCAGCTAAATGTTACTGATACCCAAATGCACAGATAGATATAAGACAGATAATAGGTAAATCTGATGTGCTCTCTCTCTCCCTTTGTCTCTCGCTCTCTCTCTCTCACTCATGTGTGTGTGTGTGTGTGTGTGTGTGTATGTGTGTTTTAGAAAGCCTAGTCTAAAATAAAATGTGAAAGCAACTCTGTTAAGCTGTTGGAACTATGCTCTTATGAGTGTTACAATCAAAACAGTGATTTTTTTTAGCATGAATAAAAGTGACTTATATTGATTTTTGTTAATAGCTCCAAAGAGTAATGAACCTTTCACAGTTTCATATGGACTTCCCTGTTTATTTATTTTACATGGGTCTTCAAACGTTCTATTGTGCACAGCAATGTGTATGGATGGGCTGATGTATTCAACTTTTTTTGCAATTTATAATGACAGCTTTAGCATTAATTTACAATTTTAAAAGGTAGTAAATAGATGTGTGAGGAAGCCCAGTAGACAGAAGTAAGATTATTCAACATCCTAGCATGAAGTACCCTCCCTAAACAGTTCTGCAAATCTAATAAGGCTTTCAAATATTCCCACCTGAACTAGAACTTTATGTAAAGTAATGATCTTAGAGGTGAGGTGATGTGAACATTCTAAGAATTATCCACTAAAAGTAGAAAGTCTACCAAGTGTCAACCAGTACGTTATCAGTAATTAAGGTAATATTCACTGGCCAAAAATTTACTTTCCATTGGCTAAGAGAAAGTTGATTTTATTAAATTTTCCTCTTAAACACAGAATCTTATATGCTCTCTTCTTAATTTAATACCAGTAGATAAACTACAGGGTTAGCATAGCACAGAATTCTGAAATGGAACTTTGAAAAAGAAGGTGGCTTGAGAAATGAAAAGCATCATTTACAGCAATGCATGACCACCAATAGTGCTCAGGAACAGGATTTGTATTTTATTTCACAAGAAATCTGGAGAAAATAGAAATGAACCAATTTAGTGATGAGGCAAAACGTGCTCCTAAGAAACCCAAGTGGAAATCTACCCCTTGTTATCTTTCCGTGTTGTTTGGTGGTGGTCTAATTTAAAGCTCACAGCAGACAAAAGCATCTTAGCATCTCTGCTGTTTTTGCCTACTGTATCTGCCACCTCAATCTTCCTAAAGCCCCTTCAAGATGATTTGATGATTTCAGCTTTTTGTTGTAACAATACTGGTTCCTCTCCCTTTTCCTATATGTCTTAGTTAGGGTTTTCATTGCTGTGAAGAGACACCACAACTACAGCAACTCTTATAAAGAAAACATTTAATTAGGGATGACTCAGTTACAGCTTCAGAGGTTCAGTCCATTATCATCATGATGGGGAGCATAGCTGTGTGCAGGCAGACACAGTGCTGGGGCTGAGACTGCTATATCTTGCAGGAAACAGGAAGTCAACTAAATCACTGGGCTGTGTCCTGAGCATATGAAACCTCAAAACCCACCACCATGGTGACACATTTCCTCCAACAAGGCCATACTCTTTGGGGGCCATTTTCTTTCAAATCACCACATTCCACACAAGGCCCCCAAAAGCTCATAACGGAAAATGCATTTAGTCCAACTTCAAAAATCCCCATAGTCTACCACAGTCTCTACAATGTTTACAAGTCCAAAGCTCAAAATTTCTTCTGAGATTCATGCAATCTCTTAACTGTAATTCCCTATAAAATAAAAAAAAGATCACATACTTTCAATATATAATGGCTCAGGATATATATTACCATTCTAAAACATAGGGAAGGGAGCATAGTGAGGAAATACTGGACTAAAGCAAGACTGAAACCCAGCTGGGCAAACTCCAAACTTTGCATCTCTATGTCTGATGTCAAAAGGTTCTCATCTCCAACTCCATTCAGCATTGTTGTCTGCAACACACTTCTTTTTCTTGGGCTGTTTCTGCTCCCTGTTAGCAGCTCTCCTTGTCAGGTATCCCACAGCTCTGGCATCTCTAATATCCTGGGGTCTCCAAGGCAATCCAGGCTTCAATTTCACAGCTTCACTCAATGGCCTCTCTACTATCATTCTACAATCTACAATCCATTCAGGGACATCCCTGACTCATACCTGGCCTCAGGGGGTTTATTCCATAACTACTTTCTTTTATCCTTAACTCTAAAGCAAGAAGCTGTCAAGTTCTCCTGCTTCCTGGGGCTAGAACATGACCTCCTTGTTTAATTCCATCTTCATCAGCTTTCTGTTTCTTTCACCGCCTATGCTTGGCTGTCCTTTAACTTGCTCTGTAGACCAGGCTGGCATCAAACTCAGAGATCCTCCAGCCTCTGCCTTCCCAGCGCTAGGATTAAAGGCATGCACCACCATACCCAGCTCTAAACTTTTCTTTAATTCCTTTCCATAAGTTGGAAACCTAGCAGGGTGGGATCTTGCCCTGAGGTCACCTCTCCCTTTATTCCATTTCTTAATCTGTTTATCTCCTTGAACATAGGATTTAGCTCCATTCTACTTCGTGGTGCTCTTTTTCTCCTCAAAACGTACTTTTTAAAATTTGCCATTCTCAGCTTGCTACTTTTCATTATAAATCTTCATTGTACCACTAACATCCACACAACAGAGTCTATACTAGCCGGATTTGAGATTTCTTCTGCCAAGGAAATTAATCTAAAATTCTTCATTTAAACCTTAGACAGACTCTTTGGACAAGGGCAAAGGCAGCCACTTTCTTTATCAAAATATCACAAGAATGATCTCTAGGCAACATACTAAAATTCTTCTCTGAAACCTCTTGAGTGAGCCCCCAACAGTTCAAATAACTCTTAGCACCTCTATCTTCTGTGATCCTACTAGTATGGCTCATTAAGAGTGCTTAAAGCATTCCACTGTTTTCATAACACAAAGTACCAAAGTCCAAATTCTCCCAAGCAAACACATAATCCGGCCTATCACAGCAATACTCTAATCTCTGGTACCACATCTGTCCTAGTTAGTTTTTTTGTTGTTGTTGTTTGTTTGTTTGTTTGTTTTATTGCTGTGAAGAGACACCATGGCCACAGCAACTCTTATAGAGAAAATATTTATTTGGGGTAGCTCCCTTACAGTTTCAGTGGTTCAGTCCATTATCATCATGACGAGGAGCATGGTGCAGACATGGTGCTGGAGCAGCTGAGAGTCCTACATCTTGTAGGCAACAGGAAGTCAACCGACTCACTGGGAAGTATCCTGAGCTTATGAAACCCCACAGTGACACACTTCCTCCAACAAGGCCATACCTCCTAATAGTGCCACTACCTTTGGGGGCCATCTTCTTTCAAACCACCACACTGTGCATGCTTTTTTGTAATATAATCCTATTTTGTTTTTTTCTGTTTGCTTTAGGCTTTCTCTGAATTTAACTATATCCATAATACTTTCCCAGGTTTTTGGCATCATTGTCCTTGAAGATTCTTCCTGCCTCAATACATAATCTCTCACTTGTGTTACAGTATTTTGACAAATGAGGTATTTAATCTTTCCTTGTTTTGTCTTAGTTTCACTTGTAGATAGTCCTGGTAGTCTCAGACCCAATCTCTTGAGTTTTCAATTACGAAAATGCTGTAATGACAGGGACATGGAGACACCTCATAAAAAAGCCCAGCTATTCTATCAAAAGAGCCACAGTGCCAAATGAAATTGAACAAGAAATAAATGCTAGAAAGAACATAGAATAAAGTCAATGCCTTGTGTTGTAATTCAGAAAACTGAGCAAATAAGACATTTCCAAGGCTATATCTACACAAGTGTAAATGCTGATATGTCCATACTATCCATGCTTCTTAAGTACTACATTACATTACAGTTCATCATATAATCTCTTCACATAATGTGGACAAGATTTATAACAAACATTTAATCTTCAGTTGATGGTAAATATTATAACTGCATTCACACATGAGCATGCACATGCACACACACACACACACACACACACACACACACACACACCACACAAATACTTATAATATGAGGAGGAGATATACAAACTATCTATACCATTCTAAAGCCAAATCAAAAGGGGTCAATTCATGCAACTGTCAACACAAATACGTTAGATATCTATCAACTTTTTTGCTTGGTAGGTTAAAAACAATCAGTATTGATCTACTGGGTCAAAACCAAAATCAAGAGCTTTGACTTTGCCATGGAGTGTGAATGCATGCAATCATATGCAGGTCAGAGGATAATTCTAAGGAGTCAGTTCTCTCCTGCCACCTTGTGGGATCTGGCAATTCAACTCAAGTCATAAGCCTTGTAGGCAAACTTTCCTACCTTCTGCTCAGCCCAATTATTTCATTTCATAGATATAATTTTTAAATATTAAAAAACACATTTCCATTGTTTTAGAGGATAACCATTTAGACAATTTGGGTAAAGTTATTCTTCTGTATGTCTCTAGACTTGTATAAGGTAGTCTATTATTTTAAAAGTGTGTTTTCTTAAAATTTCTGAGTTAGTAATAAAGTTCATGTTTCCCTTTGTGTTTTCATTCATCATTATATGGACAAGGTAAGTTGAGAATCAAGAAACAGTTCAGTATAATCTTTCCTATAAATATAAATGTGTATGAATAAAACTAGATGCTCCTACTGCTGACAGGTACATGGAAGTGAGCATCAGCAAATGATACATTTTTTTATTAAAAGACCCTCTCAGGCCAGGCGGTGGTGGTGCACGCCTTTAATTCCAGCACTTGGGAGGCAGAGCCAAGAGGATCTCTGTGAGTTTGAGGCCAGCCTGGGCTACCAAGTTAGTTCCAGGAAAGGAGCAAAGCTACACAGAGAAACCGTGTCTCGGAAAAACAAAAAAAAAACAAAAAAAAAAAACAAAAAAAAAAAAAAAAAGACCTTTCCACTTAAAGAGTTGTTTTATTTTGTGAGAAGGCAAAAACAAATTTTGCTTAAAAGATCATGAAATGTGTGTGATATTGATCTCATTCCCACAGGATGTGCTAGAGTTTAAGAAAATTAGTAAGGTTCTGTGAATGTCTTAAAAGACCAAGATACATTGTACACATGCATGAAATTTTCAAAGAATAATTTAAAATGCCTAAAATAAATTTTTTGAATAAATGATGTTCTCTCATCAATAGATCTGATTTGAGGAAACATCATACTACATCTCTATTTAAAACATAATTTTCTAACTAATCTTAATTTCTAATTAATCTTAAGTAAATGTGTAAAAACTCACTTTGATAAAGAGGTTTCTTCTTAAAACTCCATTTTAAATTTCCTAATTTTATAAGATCATCTAACAAATCAAATGTACAGTTCCAGGAATTCATTATCTCTTTTGAAGCTGGTGGGTGAGTGAGTTCCCAAAGAGCCTCAAACATCACAGGTGATTGTCAATGCTCTTGGTTGCCATCTAGAACTCGATAGTAAGACCCTGTTGCTGAAGACACCACACACATGAACTTAGAGAACATCCATGAGCATGGAGAAATCAAGCTGGCTATCACTTGGAAGCTTCATTCCTACTGGCTAGGTGTTGTGGATGCTACCTGAAGAAAAAACATAGTCAGCCGGGCTGTGGTGGCGCACGCCTTTAATCCCAGCACTCGGGAGGCAGAGCCAGGTGAATCTCTGTGAGTTCGAGGCCAGCCTGGGCTACCAAGTGAGTTCCAGGAGAGGCGCAAAGCTACACAGAGAAACTCTGTCTCGGAAAAAAAAAAAAAAAACAACAAAAAAAAACATAGTCATCAGACTTACCCAGCTGTGGGTAATTAAAGCTACCTATCAACTGGCCTAGCAAAAGACACATACTAGCGCAATAGTGGCATGAACAGGATGAGATACTTAAATTGACCACTTTCTTATCAGATAAAAAAAACCCACTCTATAAAGCAAAACCATACCTGGCACTATTATCAGGATTAAGGAACTATGACTAGACAGGTCACAGATGCTAGAGGGGAACCTATTACTATTATTCTGATAAATCAGCACAGTGTTAACTAATTCCTAACAACTTATCATGATATCCATGTATTCGTGCATCTCTGAACTGTCAGCAGACAAGCTTCTTTTTGCAGTATACAGTATTTAACATAGCGACCCACAACTATTCAAGGTATAGAGAGTAAGAGACTGTGGAATGCTCAGCCTTAAACAGGAATTCTATACCACACCCTCTCTTCCCAAGGCTCAGGGATCACTGTAGAAGGGGAGACAGTGAGAGTGGAGTACTCAGAGGATGACTACAAGAAATCCATGTTTTCTAGACACAGAAGGGCAGAGGCACATATCAGCTCACAGTGGCTATGAAAGCTCAAGTCAGATGAAATTCCAGCATGGAGAGGGCAGATAGGCACAAAGCCTCACCCCGTTGTACGGAATTATTGGCAATTGTTAGCTATTGGCAATTGTTAGCTATTGGCAATTGTTAGCTATTGGCAATTGTTAGCTACTAAGAGAAGGAAAATTGGTTTTATTTAAGGATGTTGTGGTCCCTGGAAGGTCTCTACACTCCAGTGGAGGGTCACACATCCAAAAGTATATGGGCAGCAAAAACTGAAATGGTAAATATATATAAAAAAAGAGGAAATAAAGCTGGGTAGGTATGGAAAGGGGTGGATCTGGTCTGAGTTAAGGGAGGGAATGAATATTATCAAAATGCGTTTACACAATTCTCAAAGAACTAATTTTTAAAAGTAGAAATATATATGATACTTCCCATATGTCTGTGGATAAAAAAGTCTTTAAAATCTAGACTGGTTACATGGGATAGAGTTTGGTTAGTGTTAATAATAAATGAGAGAAAGTAAGATTGGCAAATGAGGCAAATTTTCTCAATTAAGGAAATATACTGAATTTTCTTTAATCTTGAACAATGAAAATAAATTCATAAAATGTGAATGAAGAATTATAGTGGTTTCACCTTTAAGGGACTACAAAATGCAAATTTTCAGGTTTACAAAATCTGTAACTTGTATTACTGAACAAATCCATACTTTAAATATCATAGTCAAGCTATCTTGTAAGACTTCTTCCAGGATTTTATTAGCATGCTCTTCTCATGAATCATTAATTTCACTAAGGAAAGGGTAAAAATGGAGGGACTAATAATAAAGTAACACTAATAAACTGAGATTTAAAATCAGTAATAAATTAGATGAAGCATCTTCTCAGAAGTAGTATGTGATTAGGAAAATATGTGGTTAGTTAAAACATTAGGTGATGTGCGTGTTCCCATGGTTGCATGATCTAGTGAAAAGAACTTTCTCCTGATACTTGGGGTGTTCAATGGCACAATTGTGCCAGAGTCTCTGAGGACCTCTCTGGCTGATACCTGGAGTCTAGTGGACATGTAAAACAGATCGCATGTCATTGGCTAACTGCTGGAACCTGTTCAGGGACATTGCCAAAGCCCTTCCTCTTACATGTGCAGTGGTAGAGTCATAGCCTGCATTAGCTCTCCTTTTGACAACTGACACCAGGGATTCTCCCCATCTCACAAATCAAAAAATCTGTACCTTGGCGAGGCTCGAAAACTTGTCACCAAACAGAGCTGTGCTTTGAACCTGGCCTAATTCCCAATGCACACACTCTCCCTTTTTGACTTTCAGATTTGTTTAATGTCTCAAAGTCTGTTGCATGTAGCTCTTTGAAAACTTTTTCATAGCCCCAAACCCAACAGCTGCCAAGGAAGCGCCGGAGAAAAGTGGTCAAGGGGCTGCTGTCACGTAGACTCACTGGGATAGAGTTCTCACAGCTCTGCCCCTTGTCACTTGTGATCCTAAGCAAGTTGCTTAGTACTTCTATAGCTTGGTTTGCTCATGTGGAAATGGGGGTTATATTTTTGTCTTCCCCATTAAATTGTTTGAGGAAAGAAGTAAGACGTTAAAAAAAAAATCATAGTACCTGGCACATACAAAGCAGAATGCAGAATCCTGTGAAGAATTTAATGTGTTACATTATTTGTCTTTATCTGAATTTATAATCATAGACATAAAGCTACAATAAGATATTTTTGTAAGCAATCATTTTGTAATGATATGTAATTCAGTATATATAATGTCCCTTCATCAAATAGATAAATGCCATACCTCAAATAAGGAGGTTGTGGAAGTAATTCTACTTCACTCTATGGATAACACACACAGGTATCATACTGTAATTTTTAAAATCATCACATTTTTCCCCTCTTTTGAGATAAAAATAAATTTGCAGAGACCATGCTTGAAAAGTCAATTTTAAATGTGTCCCAGTAAATACCCAAGCAATCTAAAGTTGTTATGATTGATAGCAAAACCGGATTGCAGCCTGCCAACTCTGCTTTCTTAATTATAAAATACAATCTCAGTTTTGAGCCTTCCAACCCAAGGTTTACAAAAGCTCGGAGAACTCCTCTGCTCAGCCACTGATTCCATCAGCAGTGCCACTTTCTCAGGTCCTACCCGACTGGTTTGGGATGATAATTACTTAGGAAGTGTTTGATCTCAATGATGAATACATGATTAGTTTTTCATGAAATCAGTCAACCACGCTGCACAGCACTACTCATGTGAGACCTTGTTGATTTAGCTGTTAGAAAGCACACATCTCCCTCGGTTCAGATGGGGGACATTGGTCTTTGGGGAAAAGGGGGTGGGGAAAAGGGCAAGTTTGTGGGTAATGATATTGGAGAGGTGGATGGTTAAAATTGCCTCATTTCCCTCCCATTTATACCCATCTTGCTGTCATTCTGTTGCACGGCTCCTGATTCCATTTCAGGGGTGGATTTTTTTTTTCAAGGAAAAAAAAGAAGAAGAATGAAAACCAAACTACAGAGTTTCATGACACTGTTGTTATCTTTCAACCCCATAGAGGGTGTTGCCTCGATGAATAATATTTTATATGTGAAATGTTTATGTGATTTTTCAAGAGTGCTAACCCTGCTACCGCTTAACTTTGATGCATTGCGATCATGGGTTCTCTTCCGTAAAGTGCTTTTACACACCCCTCCCATAAATTGACTTAAGAGTTAGAAATGGAACATTCCACAGAACTTGGAAGCTCAATAGAAAATTGTCTAAGAGAGTATTTTATGTTTGGTTTACACACACACACACACACACACACACACACACACACACTTTTACTTTCCTTAAAGGCCTGGGCTGAGTCTGTACATTTCTTTGTTTCTGACTGTGTGAATAGTGTGTGTGTGTGTGTGTGTGTGTGTGTGTGTGTGTGTGTGTGATATGCGCTATTTCTCTATGAGTCAATACAACTTACACGTTCTTCAACAGCCTGTAATTCTGCTCAGAGATCAGTAAAAGGATTCAATTGTTCATCTGTAAGCTGTACTCATTCGGTTAAAGAGGTATAAGCACTGTACTTCAAAAGAACAAGGCAATCAATTCTGTAAAATGCCTGACCTTACTGACTCAATAAAGTACTAGAGTAAATAATTCTCTAGATTATTTTCATGAGAATAATTTATAGAAATGATTTTCCAATACTCTGTCTTCATTTTCATAATATAAACCACTCTGGAGAGAGCATGACACACGGTACACACACGTGTGTGCGGCAGCAGTTTTTTGTTTCAAAAATCATCTTCAAATAATGCTATAATATTTTCATCAAAGTGCCTTTAAAATTATGTTCAGTTTTTTTGTTGTTATAAAGAGTAGAAATGAGGCTGGAGAGATGGCTCAGCAATTAAGATAACTTGCAGCTCTTCCAGAGGATCCAAGTTCAGTTCCCAGCACCCATGGCCAGCCCCAGGAGATCTGACAGCTCTGGTGTCTGAGGGGACCTGCACTCATGTGCATATACCCATGTGCAAACATACACGTACACATCATACAATAATCAAAATAAGTCTATTTTAATGTAGAGATTAAATGACCTCATGTTAAAATTTGAAGTCTACACTCTAAGCTGAGATAGTGAAGTATTTTAGACAATGACACATTTATATTTTGGAGCAGATTATGCCAACTCTTCCTTATGAAGGGCAGCCTTGTACATCATTAGCACTTCCCTGGCCTCTGCCCACTAAAAGCCAATAGCATAGCTCCATCCACCTAGTGTCCCAGTCTCAACATTCATAAATGCCTCCACACATTGCCAAATGTGGTCTGGAGCCAAGGTTTCCCTGATTAAGAATTGCAGTTTGGGACAAGAAATTTGAGAAAGATGGACCTGCAATACTCATAGTAAATATCTTGACTTTCTATAACAGGTAAAGCCTTATTTATCACTTGGAGTGAGTGGTTAAGAATCTTCAGACTTGTATCATTTCTTTAACAGAAAAGCTGGGGGACACCAGGGCATGATAATGAGCCCTATTTGTTCCATGGACTAAGAACATATGCCAAATTATATGCGAATACCAGTGGCTGGTTACTACCACAGCTCCTCATTTATACCATGGCAGATCTTCCTCTGCAACTTCACATTCTGAATAAGAATGAGTGGAAAGGATAACTTCAGAAAGTATGAGTTAAAAGAGCAGACAGTTCCTTTTGATGACATGTCTTGAATAAATGTAATAAATGTTAATATTAAAGGATGCCATTTCATTGGAATAAATTGTCTAGACACATTCACTGTGAAGTGGAAAAAGATGTCTTTACAACAGTGGATAACTGAGTAACCGACTCAAGAGCAAACCTCTCGTGTGGCTGAGGCAGGACTACCCCACTGCTGTCAAATTTTCATGGGCTGGCAACTATTAACTCATTCTTTTCTAAATGGAACAGTCAGGCTGAAAATACAAACAAATCAGGCTATTCAACAGCATAATTTTTATCATTAAAACTACAAACACATTATAGTACCAACAAAAATTAGCCTAGTAACAACCCAAATGCCACTCTATTTTTGCAGTAAATTCTAGAACATGCAGGTCTATCTCAGCATTGTAGATTCTAAATTTTTCTCTGCATTATCAGAAATACCAAGATTTAGATTTTCTTTTCCTCTTCCAAAGGCACATAGCCTCAAAAATTAATTTACAGACTTAGGATTTAAAAATATAAAATTAAACTGGCAAATAGGTTCTTATTACCAATGTCAATGGCCTGTTTTTTATACCAATGCAACTACTTAGTGTTACTGAAAGTGGTGTTGACCTCCATGTTTTCCAATAGTCTATCAAATATTCTTCAAGTTCTTCAGATCTATCTGTTGGCTGGTTTGATGAAACCTTTAATGATGGGTTAAAATAACTAAAAATTCAATGTGCCAAGTAGAGCCATAAACTTTTTACATGTGTTATCTCCTTTAGTCTTTAATACACCCAATAGGGCTAGAGAAATGGCTTGGCTGTTAGCTTAGAGGCACTTGTCGATCTTGCAGATGACATGGGTTTGGTTTCCAACAATCACAAAGAGGCTCACAACCATCTGAAACTCCATTTCCAGTGGATCTAATACTTTCTTTTTGACTCTGTGTATACTAAGCATATATGTAGTCCATATACATACATGAAGGCAAAATGCCCATAAACATAAAATATAAATAATTGTTGTTTTAAACAGCCAATAAGATAAGGGCCTCAACACTAATCAAAGATCTGATTTCATGCCATATAAATACTGAGTTCATACTTAAAACCTCACTGATCTATGACTTGTTCATGTGTTGCTATCACTATTCTGAATAGAAGGGAAGGTTGTATTTTGATCATACCCACCCAGCCGAGGACTACAGTGAGAGCGTTTACTTGGGTGTTGCTCTCAGTTAGGGGCTATCCTCCACCCTGAAAACACAGCAAAGCTGGTCTGTCTACAAAGCAAAAGCTGTTGCCTTGACCTATCAGTCAGCTCAACTGCATTAACTGTCTGCAGAGAATAAAATCATGTTAATAAGGAGAAGCAAGCAGAGGAGTGGAGCGGCACACCATACCTTCTTCTATTGGGGATGGTGATTCTATCCTGGAAACTTGAAACATATACAGTGGAACTCTAATTTCTAACCAGGTTCATAGGATACAATTCCAAATCTCAATAAATTAATGCCATTTTACTGATAGCAACAAAAATAATGGAAGTCCACAAAGTCTTGTTTTATCTGTACTGTCTCAGAAATGAAGACTTACAGCAAACTTGTGCTATGACCGTCCACTCCTGTGTCAGGAGGGGTCGCCATTAAACTAAATGCCCATTTCACATCACATATGTTGAAAATACAACTCAAGTGCTTTCGAATGATGGATGGATTCATTGCTTAGGGTAAGGAGACAGCAGCTTGGGGCTCCATGACTGGAGGGCTAGGGCTATTTCTGCCACAAGGTGCTTCCCCTGGGGCATTGTAGATCATTTCTGCATAAGGAGTTGCCTTGGGTGGCAGGCTAATAGGACTAACACCCCACACAAGGGTTCCCATGATAGTATACTGTAAGTGACTAGGGATAGATTTATTAATAGAAACATTACAAGAGCCACTCAGCCATATCTGTTTAGGAAACGGAATAAAAATTGTGCTGGTAAAAAGTTGGGGTATCTAATCAAAACCAGGGAAAGTAAGTCTTCTCTTTATATAAGGGTGAAAATCAGGCTTTCTGTATCTACAATGCCATGCAGAGTTAGTGATTTTTCTGTAGGGCTTTGGCATGTTTATAGCCTAAGGGATGAACACAGACCTCTAATCAAGCTTGGGCATGAGATATAAGAACTGCCTAAGTATCAAAAACACAAAACACAATAAATGTACGTTAGGCATCTGCCTGAATAAGGGGTGATCTACCTCAGATGCTGAGTCTTACTGCTCTCTGACTGCTATGAAAACAGCCTGAAATTGCAGCCATAAAATAATCCTCACATAATGAAATGATGGGGAGGACTCTGCTCCCACCGTGCAAGGATGGCAAAGACAAAAATCAGTGAATCAAGGGGAAATCGAAACCAGAGAGAATCAGATTTTCTAGATCCATAAAAAGGTAGACTGGTAAGCATAATATCATTCATTTACAATAAAGATCTCCTTAATTTAAAACCCAGAAAACCAAAATAATAGACTTTGAATTAACTGTTTTAGATTATCTATTTTTTCACTTCTTTTATTCTTCATTTAATAACATTGAGATATCCTTGAATTATATATATTTAATATTGAAGTAACGAGGTCTTCGATTAATTTTTCAAAGTAATGAAAGCATTCCCCTTCAAATTTGTTCAACCAAATTTACTTGCCTGTCTACCCAGAACCATGGCGAATGTGACTCCATAGTCAGTGACTTTCTTGAGATGGCTCTAATGTAAGCAGTTGAAAGGATAGTAATCCATGTAGAATTTGCTAAAATGGAAATATATCTTCTTTACTTTCATGACCTGACTAGCCATTTACCATAGCCATAAAAACAGCTTACACTTAAGTATTAGGCAATCACTACTCAGAGTTCTATGCAGCAAGGGAAAAAAACACTGTTTTTGTCATAAGACTCGTTACCTATTTTTCCACTTCAAAGAGCACAAGGCCTAAAACTGGCACAAGTGTCTCACTGAAGACACCTGAATAGTAGTTTGAAACTACTCCGTGGTATCTTTAGAGCTTCTAAGAGAATACAACCTAACAATTGACAAGGCTAGTCCAGGCTGCTTACTTTGAAGAAAAGGTATCATAATATCATGTGCAGTTCATGCTTACATTTTAACTATCATGCCAGTGTAACAACAAGGTGATAGCAGATATTTTCAGGTAAGTTAAGTGGAAAGGGTTAGGTATGCCCAAGACCTGAGCAATCCAAAATGAAAGCCATTAGGCACTTGTGCCTACTGACCACCCAGATGCAGCTATTCCAAAGTGAAGAATCATGTCAAATTTCTAAGATTTGGTGTAGAATATCTCACTGGTGAGTTTATGTAGCTTGAATTCTGAAATAATAACAATTTGGAGGCATCAAGTTACATTAAATATTTCACTACAATTAATTTCCTTAGATTGTAATTGGGATTTGTAAGCCAAACACACTCTTTCCTCCCCAAGTTGCTTTTGATCATGGTGTTCACCACAGAAATAGGCAGCAAACTAAGACAAACTTGTGGATAACTATGGAAGTCTTTAGTGATTATTCAGTTTTTGATATTTTTTTTTTAGTGTGTGATTTCATATGATTTCTTACCTGGCTATTCCTGCTCCTTCTTACTCTGTCACAGGAGTCAGAAAGAGGTAGACAGTCAGCTGTGCCCTCGTGGTTGCCCTGTACCCATGACAGTCATCTACAACTGTTCTTTCTAGATTTGCCAAGAGTGCTAGGAGGCAGCTTTTCTTCCAACATCTAAGCTTTTGGCAAGCCTTCCTGACTAGAAGCTCTGCTCACAGAAATTTCAGTTCCAGCATCAGTGGGCACCTCATTGTATAGATGTGTCCTACATTACTCTGTCTGATATCTTTTTTAGTCTCTAGAAAGTACATTTGAAGAAGTCCATTGCTCTCAATTATAAGGATATATTAGTTAGTTGTTGTCCTCTTCTATATAGACTTCAGATTTGTGTTCAAAGCTCCAATTTAAGAGATGAAGGAAAAGAAAGAAATATAATAAGTGGTCTCTGCTCTCAAAATCTCTGGCCATCCAATTAAGTAGATAAGAAATTTTTAAAGGAGTGGGAGTAGTTCTAGTACCAGGACAAAGTGAATGACTATGTTTATTCTCTAAGTGTTAGCCTTCCCTTAGAGTTAGAAGACTGCACTACAAAAGTGGTTGTCAGTGTTACGTAACAAATGAGATCTTTTGTTGAGTCATTGCTTAGACTCCTAGTAATACATTTTGTCACATTTGTGTCAATAAACTAACAATGACAATAAAAGAATTTAAATATTCTGCTCTAAGTAGAAACTGAGAATGGGACTGAGAGTCGGATATCCTCAGAAACCACTGTACTCTCCACCCATAACGTCCCCAAATGAAGGAGTCAAGACTGCAGCGGGTCTGCCTGTCCACAGCTGCTTTCTTCTTGTTTTTGCTGCTGCTGTTGTTGCATTTTCCTTCTAGCTACCAACTTTGATCATAAAATAACTGTATAGAAAGATAAAATAGAGAAGACCACCAGAGATACTAGAAGACACTGCATTTAAAAGGAATGACGCAAAAAAATTACTACTGTAGGTTCAGAGAAAATCACTTTGTGCTAAAGTACAGTCTCGGAACTTCATGGAAGAGGTGCTCTGACGGATAAGAGGACAAGAAAACAGTGAATTTTTTTTTCAATGACAATTTCAAAGAAGTATGCAAAGATACTGAGTTGGAATTTAAAAGATTTAATTATAATTTAATTATAATGACTACTTAAAAGCAATTGGAGTTTCTGATTGCCAAGAACACTTGAAATCCTGATATAACCATAATCCCCATAGTCAACCAGTGAGATGGGTCCCACCAATCCAGATGCAGAAAGTGAGTCTTAAAAAGCTGATATTTACATAAGTAGGAATTAATGACTTTTCAGTTTCCTCTGTCTGATGTCAGAGAGAGGTACTATGTAAGTTAGTCTGCTGTCACACTGTGGTTTGTATATGTCAATCAAAAATGAGGCTCTGTTGGGGTCAGAATGTATACGAGCATGATTTCCTAACGAGGGGACTCTCTAAGCAATGAAAAGATAACAATGTTGTGCAGAAAGTGAAAGAGTGTGCTCAAAGCCAGCCTTTGGATGACTTTGTGTCTGTCATATTGAAATTGTTTTAATAGACCACATGTGCTAAGACTAGGAGTGCTAAGAATTACTCCTTTATTAAAATTTAATTCACAGTGATATTATCCATTGCAGATTACTAAACACATAACTACTGCATTGTCCTAACTGGATCAAAGAATTTCCATACTGCTCATTGTTAGTCTTCTTTTAGAGGAAGTTCAAATGCAGAAATACTTCAGAACTCACTTACAATCAGAAGAAATAGAGCTCAACCATCCATACACTTTGCAGTTTCAATCAACTCTAGCTGAATGTGCCTTGTAGCATGAATCTTAAAAGTTCTTATTAATAAAAACAAACCTGAGGCCAGTTATTGGGGTGAATGCTGGAAGATCAGAGAGACAGAACAAGCTACAGCTACCTCACCTCGCTGGATCCTCAGCTGGTCTTGTTTCCTCAGACTGGAAGCTTCTGAGTCCTCATTCAGAATGAATCTCAGCTGAACTGTTTCTCAAAAGCCTGAATGCTTAACCAGCCAAAAAGCTTCTAGTTCCTGGTCCTCATGCCTTATATACCTTTCTGCCTTCTACCACCACTCCCTGGGATTAAAGGCTCGCTTCCTGGGATTAAAGGCATGAGTCACCATGCTTGGCTATATCCTTGAACATATGGATTTCTGCCTCTGGAATGTTAGGATTAAAGGCATGAGTGCTAACATTTTCTAGCCTAAGTATCTAGTGGCTGTTCTGTTCTCTGACCCCAGATAAGTTTATTAGGGTACACAATATTTTGGGGAACACAATACCACCACAGTGCCTAGTCAAGGTTTTTAAATGAAGCAAAGTTTTAACATATTCTAGGTTGTATGAAAAGTTTTGTATAAGTTTGTGTCTACTGTTTTTTACGTGTAATGATTATAGGGGGAAAGGTAGAAAGGTTTGATATTCAAACAGTAATACATAGGTAGACTGTCAAACACACTAAACCTAGTAACACAAGTCTTCCAGACTTTACCATTACATGTTGTCTCCAATGAAATACACATAATGCTTTTAGACAGACTATGTAATTATTCAAAATAATTTCATCATGTAATAAATAAATAACATTCAAAAGAATGTCAGTTTCATTGTAAGAGCAAATACTGACTTGAGTATGTGCTGTGATCCAAATATCATTTATTCACTCATTCAGCAAACATTTGCTGGAAACATAATGCTAGAACATTGGTAGCAGTATTCTAAGTGCTAGATGTGTGTGCTGAGTAAGATGAACAAATATCTGTGGTCATTAGGGCGCTTGTCTAGTAAAGAGGACAGGTATTTATATTGTCCTAACCTTTTAACTATATGAATCAATATTACACACTTTGTGCTGCTGGCAATGACAGAAGAAATGATAGCGGGAATAAAGGCTAATATTTTACGTGTAGATGCATCGGTTTGGTCAGAAAGGGAAATTACAGTATGTGTGCATTCACCTGGTTCTTCCATCCTTTATACTTTATTATAACAACCTCTAGGAAGGAGTTAAGTACTTGAAGCTTTACATTATGTGTGTGCATACTCACACATGTGCACACATATCCAAAATGCCAAGGAGGATGAATACAGAATTGTTAAGCACATAGTTTAGGAATGATGCAGTTAGCACACACAAAAGAGAGAACAAGCATATGTAAAAATTTAAAATATACACTGATGAGAGTCCAGGAGGGACTGTGGAACAAAGAGTACAGTTAGAAAAAAAGCAGAGAGAGGGGGAAACACAAGGTAAAGGAAGTCCATGGCAAAGCTCTGGGAAGGGAGGAAGGGAGGAAACCCTAAGGATGCCAGGGAGCTGTCGTCAACTGAATAGCAAAGTTTCTTATTTTCTAAGCAGGTTCTTTTAAGAGATTTTGAGCTTCCCATATCAAATGATGAATTTGTGCTAGGTGTTTATATATAGTATTCATGTACAACATCTCACTTGAATTGATTCATAGACATTTTATTTTTTTTTTACTATTACATGTGTCCTTTTGCCTGCCAAGCTGTGTAATATTTTTATTTGTAAGTTCATTAAAGTACAGCGAGTTTTTTCATTTCAAAAAAAGTAAAGACATTAAAATTCTATCACTACATTTATACTACCTTAAGGAAAAGGTTTACAAAAATTCTTCATTTCCTAGGTAATAAAGCACAGCATTGAGCTGGATCCCTTGATACCAGGAAAGCTTTTTGCAAGATTAAATGGGATTATCATCAATAGGCCCACAGGGTGTTTGGATTTGAATTAAATATAGAAACCTTATTAACAAAATTTACATTCCTCCCTTAACCTTAATCTAATTTTGCTGGCCTTTAATATACAGCAGTTCTGCAGAATGGTGCGTGGCTTACTGCCCATCTTTTCCCATCTAATCAGGCGTCACTGGTCAATGTGGAGGAAAATAGATGCATGAATTTTAAGCTGGTCATTGTGTTTGCTTTCTTTCTAATACAAATCAACATTTTATTCATGAAAATATTAAATATTATATGACTAACAAAATATTTTATACCTTACAATTCATTCTGAAATGGAAAGTTTTCTTCAGTTCCTTGTAATTATTGTTCTTCAGCTAGCTGTCTATGCTCTATCTCCCTCAAGACCAAAGACAGCAGCTTTGTTGCCTAACAGGAACAATTTAGCTATACCCTCTACAGACAAGGAATTAATGCCAAAGAACTGCATGAACGACGATAAGTCTATGCCTTGACGTTGGCAATGAGCTCTGTCAGCAAACGGAGGGACTTTATCCCACAAGGAATGGCTTTCATGTCCTGTGGAGGGGTCAGGACAGAGAGGGTGGAACCCCATGGTGAAATATACTACAGGAATAAACTATTTTGAGACATTCTCCGTGATCCATACTCGAATCGTCACCAGAAATCCTTTCCTTTCATTTAACGGGCTAAGAAAATGGAATAGTTGAAGGAAGGTGGGGAAGAAGGCCGTGTTACCAAGCTATTGTGTTCACTCGGGTGTGTTTAAGTCCATCAGAGCAAGACATTGACAATGACAGTCTCCAAGTTAATAAAAAAAAAGCAGCCAGATAACATTGTTATAAGAATCCAATTCAAATAAAGCATTCTTATACAGAATTTTATATTTCAGAAGTTCCTACAAGTAGCAGCTTATCCAAAATCTTATGAAGTTAAACCAGAAGATAATGTATCCTTGACTTACTTGTTCTGTAAGCAAGAGGGTAATCTTTTGTATTCTGATACTATTTTGTGGTAGGCATAGACACTGTACCCCCTTTTCTTTCTTGGGTATATCAAACTTCAAGTCCACATGTGCTTTAACAGGCAAGCAAGTCTGCCTGGTGCACAAATACCACGTGCCCCAACTTCTTGGAGAGAAGAGCAAGCAATGTCTGCTACCAGTGGAGAATCTGAAAGAATAGATTTTGTGGTTATATTTATATTTATAATAATAATAATTATTATTATTATTAAAGCAAGAAAGTCTAAGAATTCTAAGAAGAGTGGTCTACCAACTCCATCTTTCCAGCAAATAGTCTAACCCAGAAAATACAATGCCAAAGGAAAATTTGCTCCAACAAATTGCTAAGGCAATTCCAGTGCATTATGATATTGTGAATATTATGCTGCTGGCCAAGAGACATGCAACGCATGATATAAATGCAGGTCATACTTCTAATTTGAAATGGTGTAGAGATAATGTGTAAAATGTAAAAACAAAAAGAAATTTTAGTTGTTTTTTTCTAATTTAATTTTTTTTAATTGATTCTTTGTGGAATTCACATCATGCATCTCTATCCCACTCTTTCCCCATCCCTTCCCATCTGCCTTCTACCCCCATGCCTTAGGATACAACAAAATAAAATTTAAAAGAAAAGAGAAAAAAGGGAAAAAAAATCTCATCATGGAAGCTGTATGTAGTGTGACACAGTGGGTCACACAGTACACCCCTCAGTCCATATACCATTACTTACAAATGTTCATTGCAGTGAATTGTTGGTCTGGTTCGAGGCCTCTAGTTTTTGCTATACTGTCAATACTGGGCTCTCACTGGGGATCCTCTTGGATATCCTGTTGTTGTCCTGTGTCATGGAGATCTTGCAACTTTGGATCTGCAGGGTCAGCCTCTTCATGTGCTCCAGCAGATCATAGATGGGATGGATGATGGGATGGGCCAACTCGGGTTCCGTGCCTGGATGATAGCTGTATTAGTCAGCCCACCAGCTCTCCCTCATCCTCAACACCAGGGTGAGCTCTCCAGCACCACCCCAGCTAGCTCACCCTATGTAGTAAGTAGCAAAGGACGGGGCCAGTTCTCCAGCTCTCATGTCCTTGGCTGCCTTGCCCACACCTACCCCACTAGAGCCAGCTGGTGAGCATAGAGGCCACTCTGCAGAGTGCTGCAGCTAGTGAGAGGGACACTCTTGTGTCCCCACACTTGTGTTTCTCACTCTTGTGACCTCAGGGACAGCTCTCCCACCTGCCACGGGTCACAAGGGGTGCGGGGGACCTTCTATCTCTTGCCCATGTCACCATATGGCAGATGAGGGGCGGGACCAGATCTCTCACACTCACGTTCTCCTTCTCAGGTGTCTGAGCCCCTGTCAGTGGAGCCAGTTCTACTATGGTGCCCAGGTGAGGTGCAGGACCTGCTCTCCTGAGTGCTATAGCAGGAGAGGGGAAAGGCCGGCTCTTCCACTCTCATACCCTCAGGGCCAGCTCACCCTCACCCCTAACCCTGCTCTCCCAGGCGGGGAGGAACAAGTTGGGGAGGGCACCTCCCCATGCCATCATATGACATATGAGTGTGGGCTAGCTCTCCCACTCATGCCCTCGGGGCTGGCTCACCCTCACCAATGCCATCAGGGTCAGCTCTGATGTGTTGCCCAGATGAGGGGCTGGGTCAGCTCTCCCATTTACCACAAGTGGTAAGGGGTAATGGAGGGGAGGGCACTTTTCGCTTGCCCATGCCACTGTGCGTTAGAGAAGGGGGGCAGGACCAGCTCTCCCACCCTCAGGGCCAGCTCACTAGCACCCCTGCTGTGACGTCATCAGCTGGATGCTGCTCAGGCTAGGTGAGAGAGCTGCAGCTGCTAGGGGGTAGGACCAGTTCTCCCTAGTGATGCAGCCAATGAGGGGCAGGTACAATTCTGTGCAGCCCTATCCTCTCAGCTGGTGGTAATAGGAGCCACAGACATCAGCATGGACCACAGCTGCGGCAATGCCATGGGCAGAGACACTGCCCTTGGCAGCTGCTCAGGCCCAGATATAACCATGGCCCGGCACCGTCAGCCCACTCCTCACTGCCTTCACCCCTTCAGATCTGCCTCTCTCCACAGGACATCAACCGTTCTGTTTCTATCTCTCATGCACCACCAGATATTTGTTTATAATAATATAGTCCATCTGCCCCTACCTTGTGGTGTCAAGCAGGCCCGCATTTTCTCCTCCGGACCCAGGGTGGAGAGCGCTGGACCTGCATGTGGATCTTTGTCTCTGCTCAGTCTTACAGGCACTAGGTAGGTTCCTGTCTCCTCTTCTGGAATTTCAGTTGTTATTGTTTGAGAATTTCATGCATTCACAGTGTGTTGTGATTAAGCCTACCCTTACTCACTCCGTCACAACTCCACTCCTGTTCCCCTACAGCTGTTCACTCCCAATTCTATGTGTTCTTTTTAGAAAACCCACTGAGTTCACTTAGTGCTGCAGTATATGCTTGGGTTTGGTTTATCTGCTGGAGCATGGATAGACTCTCCAGGCTGAATCCCTAAAGAAAACTGGCTCTCCTCACCCCCACCCTCCAGCAGCCATCAGTTGCCAATCACTCCAACACTAAGGAGAGGACTTTGTGACATGCCCCCTCTCCCATTCATGCTAGGATTTTCATCGGGTTTGATCTTTCACAGCTCTTATGAATGCTACTATAGCAGTCATTGTGAGTTTATATGTGCAACCACCTTGTCATGGTAAACACTGGATTGCTGTAGTCACCCACTACTCTGGCTCTAACAATATTTCTGCTCCTTTTACTCAAAAATCCCTTTGGGAGGGAGGACACATAAATATATGTCCTGTTTAGGGCTGTCTCCAATTCTCTGCACCTTGACTAGATGTAGATCTCTATGTTAATTGCCATCTACTTCAAAAAGAAGCTTCTCTGATGAGGTAATGAGAAGTACTCATCTATGGTTATAAAGATAAGTACTTAGAAAGTGGTTTAATACTATGTACATTTAGCAGAATAATAGGTTATCCCCTAGGGCCTATGACCTATTCAGCCACGGTTTCTTAGTCCCGTTAGCCATGTAAGGCATGAGTTCTCTCTAATATAGCAGTACTTAAATCCATTCGTAAAGTGTTTAGCTATTCCCACGTCATCCATGCCACTATTACATGTCTTCCAGTCTACTCACTGTGATAGTATGCATGGTTCACAGGTAGGCACAACTGATAATTGATTTACTCTCCCAGTAGTATGCACAGCACCTCCGAGCACTATGGAAGCTATACAAGAGGGATGAAGTTTCCAGGTCAATACCAGTATTTACTGTCTGACTCAAGTATTTGGTATATTCATCAATAGGGTCTTGCATGAAGTAACAGAGGGTAACCAAGAGCAATGGCACTAGCCTGTAATGTTATGGGGTCTACGGGACCTCACTGACCAAAACCTTGAGACTCCCACCTAGCACTAGGCTTTTCATTTGATACTGAATGGTGCCTAGGAGAGGCATTGCCTCCCTATCACAAGGTAGCTCCATTTAAACTTTTATTTATGGATAAATACATATAAATATGCTTTAAGAAGATTCTACAATAGGTTTATATATGCCTTTTCCAAATATGGTTTTGGTTGTCCTTCCTATGCTCTGTCTTCCCATACCCCTCCTTACTTAACCATTCTTGTCCCATAATTCCTCATTCTTTCTTCATAACACTTATATTCTCTGATCTCCCTTAAAAGCTCCCCACATAGACCTTATTACTTTCTTTAGTCTATGGGTACACATGTATCTCAATATTCAAAGCTAGAATCTCCATATCAAGAGCATATGATACTTGTCTTACGGGTCTAGTTTACCTCACTGAAAACAATTATTCCCAACACCATCAATTACCTTCTAATTTCATTTTCTTTACAGCTGAAAAACATTACATTGCATACATGCACAACATTTTCATTGTCCATCATTCATTGATGATCATCTAGGCTAGCTGTTGAGAATAGAGCAACAGTGAACATGAATAAACAAGTATCTCTATAGCAGGATATAGAGTCATTTGGGAGCATGCATAGGAGCAGTACTGCTGTATCATATTGCAGATCGACTTCAGCATTTTGAAGAACCTCCACACTGATTTGCATAATGGCTGCATTAATTTACACTCCCACCAAGAGTGAATGTGTTCCCCCTTTCCCACAACCACACTAGCATTTATAGTCATTTAGTTCCTGGAGTTTTTGTTTGGATGGTTTGTGATTTGGTTGGTTTGGTTTGATTTTGGCCTTAGCCATTCTCACTGGATCAAGATGAAATCTCAAAGCAGTTTTAACATGCATTTCTTGGGTGCTAAAGATGTTGAACATTTCAAATTATATTTCTCAATCATTTATGTTTCTTCTTTTGAAAACTTGAGTTCTATTCCCAACTTTTTAATTGGTTGTTTATATTATTAATTTTGAGTTTTTAGTCCCTTGTACATTCTAGACACTAGCCTTCTGTCAGATGTATAGCTGGTAAAATAAATAAATAAATAAATTTCTATTCGGTAGTCTGCCTCTGCACTCAGTTGGTATTATCCTTACTGTATTAACTCTAACTTCATGAGGTCCCGTTCGTCAATTGTTGGTATTAATTCCTGTGTTTCTGGAGTCCAATTCAGAAAGTCCTTTCCTGTGCCTGTAAGTTCAGGCATATTCCCTACTTTATTCTCTATCAGATTTAGGGCATAAGTCTTAAATTAAATTTCTTGATCCACTTTGAGTTTTATTCAGTGTGAGAGATAAATATCTATTTTGGTTATATGTGTAGCTATACAATTTGATCAGGATTATTTGTTAAAGGGACTATTTTTTCCTCCAACATGCATTTTGGGCCTCTGTCAAAAATCAAGTGGTTGAAGGTATGTGGGCTTAACATCTGAAGCCTTAATTCTATTCCATTAATAAATATGCCCTTTTTATGCCAGTACTATGGTTTTATTACAATGGTTCTTTAATATAACTTAATCAGGTGACAACTCTGATAATATTTTTATTGTTCAGGGTTGTTTTGGCTAACCTGGGTCTTTTGTGTTCCCATATGAATTTTAAGGTTTTTTCTTTTCAATTCTGTGAAGAATTGTGTTGGATTTTTAATGGTGGTTGCACTGACTCTTAGATTGCTTTATATAGGGTGGCAATTTTCACAATATTAATCCTCCCAATCAATGAGCAATCTACAAAGACATTCCATCTTCTGATGCCTTCTTCTATTTCTTTCTTCAGAATCCTAACGTTTTCATTGTACAAGTCTTTCACTTCCTTGGTGTCTTAGGGTTACTATTGTGAAGAGACACCATGACCACTGAAACTCTATAAAGGAAACATTTAATTGTGGTGGTTCACTTACAGTTCAGAGGTTCAGTCCATCATGGTGGGGAGCATGGCAGCATGGTGCTAGAGAAATAGCTGTGTCCTACATCTTGCAGGCAACAGGAAGTCAACTGATAGTCACACTGTGTAGTACCCTGCGTGTAGGAAGCTTCAAAGCCGTGCCCCCTCAGTGACAAACTTCCTATAACAAGATCACACTTCTTCCAGCAAGGAAGGCCACTCCCTTTGGAGGCCATTTTTTTTCAAACCACCACACTTAGTTAGATTTATTCCGGGATATTTGTTGTTGTTCTGAGGGTAGATTGTTTCCTTGATTGTATTTCTCAGTGTGTTTGTAGTGTGTAGAAAATCTACTGATTCTGTGTGATAATTTGTAACTTGTCCCTTGGCTGAATGTGTTTATCAGCTGAAGGAGCTTTCTGGTGGTGTCTCTTTATGAATCTAATCCTATCATCTGTAAAGATGGACACTGATTTTTTTCTATTTGGATCCCTTTATCATCTTCTCTTGTCTTATTTCTTTAGGTAAGACCAAGGACTATACTGAATAGAAACATGGAGAGTGGACATATTTGTCATGTTTCTAAGTTTAGTAGAAATGTTTTGAGTTTTTCTCAGTTTAGGATGATGTTGGCTATGAGTTTGTCTTGTATTGCCTTATTATGTTGAGATATGTCCCTCATATCTCTGTGTAGTTGGAATTTTCTTTGGGCCACCAATAAGCTCCCAAATAAAAACACAGAGACTTATTACTAATTATGAATGCTCAACCTCAGCTTAGGCTTGTTTCTAGCTAGCTTTTAAAAAAATAAAATAAAATAAAAAAACTTAAATTAGCCTATTTCTTGGCTGGCAGGCCCCCTGCTGGCTGGCTGGTGCCTCCTTTCTTTCCCTACCAGCCTCACCTATCCCTCTTATTGTTATTTTTCAGTCTACTCTTGGATGTATTTATCCCTTTCTTCAGTTTGAAGTCTTTCTTTTATTCTCTATAGGGCTAATCTGGTGTCATTCTACAGTTCAGGTTGGCCTTAAACTCAGGGTAATCCACCTAATCAGTATAGTGCTAGGATTACAAGCATGAGTCACCATGCTTGGCTTTCTGGCTACAAGCTTCCTAGCTGTGAAGAGAAAATAAAAAGCATAACTTACAGTATGATTCCCAGTACAGATTGTTCAGAGTCTCTAAGAAAATTTAAACTAGTTGTTCCAAGGGAAAACTAGCCTTCTTCAGTTTCACAACTCTGCACTCTCAAGCTAAATTTTGAATATAATAGAATAAATAGTGGGCTGGGTGGTGAAGGGTTTATATGCTTTGCTATAGTAACTTGAAGCAGGATGACTCTATTTTGTAACATTCTAGAAACTGAGATAGACTGTTTGTTATTCAACTTCGTAATGCCTTCAAATGATAACTATGATTAAACACATATCATTATACAGTGACTTGGAGCTTGAAAAACAACTTCTACGAACAATTATACTGGCCATATTGTTTTACTCTCCCATACTCTTTCTGTCCTTCAAACAATTAAACAGTTGGTCAGCTTTTTTTTAATAGTAAGCCTCTCACCCAACCAGAAACTTGGCAACAATTCTATGGGACTACAGTTAAATCTTCAGAGCAAAAAATGATAAAAATCCACTAAGGACTTTGTTAAAAGAACACTGCTTCTTTAATCAGCAAGAAATAAATATATTAAAATTTTCATTTAAATATAACTAACCCATGGTACAACACAGTTATAAGTACCTTGGATAGCCTTCTACTAGTAATCATGGTTTTTTAAGGAAGAAATGTAGCTTATTATTCAGTGATGTAAAGAGGGTAAGTCATAGTAACATAATTATAAATATACTAAAATTCTCCTGCTATCTTACTTTTGTGTTATATAATATCATTTAAAGTAATATATTTAAATTTCCACATAAGCTGCATAAAGCACTTACTTCTTTAATGAGCTAATTTAAAGAGTAAAAAAAAAAAAAGGAAACTAGGTAACCATCTCAAATTGGGACTGTACTTGCCATTAATATGGAAGGCTTTTGTATAAATAACCCTCCTGATCAGTCAAGAGGGACAATTTTAGTATTTTAATAGAGCCTAAGAACCTCAGCATGTGACTGGTATGCAAATCTCCCTGTCCCTCCTCACATTCTAAAAACACACAATAGATAATGGATTACTACATTGACTCTCACTCAGAAGTGAGCTGGACAAGAAAAGCAGAGTCATAAACACTTTCTCTTCTTTAAAAGGGCTACTGATATCGTATGGCTGCTGAATTCTCTAGAAGCCACAGTAGCAAGAGTCCCTAAAGGCTGAACAAATGACTGAAGATGGAGTTATTGATTTCTAGAGAAATATTCCTATGACGGTGCTCTAATAACTCACCACCTTTGTCACTGAACGGGTTTTAGTTCTTCCTAAAGTGGGAGACATACATCCTGGACATGTGATGACATGTGCAAACTACTAAATGTCATACTGTGAAATGTGAACTGAGTAGACAGAAGAACCATTTAGACTTTTAAGCAGACTCAACTCTAATCTTTGTATTTTCCTTAAGGGTTCTCTTATTTCTTTTGAAATTATGAAAATTATAATGAATTAGTTTAAATCCAAGGCAGAGCTGTAATTACAGATCATCAACTTTCATTGACAAAATACAGTTACGCATTGAAATCTCTCTATAAACACATGCAGAATGCAAAGATAGCAACTCATATATGTAAAAACAATTGCCAATCATTCTGAGTAAATTGAATTTTTCTCAAATAAGAAGAATACATGCAGTTTCATTTTGTGATTGACAATCATCTAGCTTTTCTGTAGATCTTAGTGGTCCAATAATGGGTTTTGCCAACCATGATGAGCTACACCCTAGCTAGGGACCCATAACTTTTATTGTGGTCCATTATCTGACCATTAGAGGCCACAAGTGTCCTCATCACAACTGTGTAGCATTTTGCTAAGGAAGAGGTGTGGAAAGTGTGGAGGCATCAGGTTTTCTAGCATCAGAGATATGGAAGCTCTAAAATCTCCTATTTTGAGACCATTAATTTTCCTTAAGCTGAAATGTTTACAGTACATGCCTCTTAGATAAAGTTTTCCCATCTAGTCCTTCCAGGAAACCAAATATACAATTCAGTACTGGTATGAAAAACACTTCTGCTTCCTTTTCCTGATCAGTCCTGATTTTAAGAGGGCTTGTCATAACTACTTAGGATACATGCTCAGGTTAGTTTAGAAAATACTATTTTTGTTTTGTTTTTTAGGCTTTATTGAGGTATACATGATATACAAAAATATATACATTTCATGTACATCTTAATTAGTTAGGTCATATACTATATTCCCATGATAATCTTTCTAGAATGAAGGTACTAAATGTATTCATGTGTATATCACCTCCATAATTTGTATTGTAGACTTGTGTAAGTTTGTACATAATGTGTTTTTCTAAAAACAATGTAAAATTTCTTCTCTTGCCATATTTTAAGGTGCACATTGCCACTCCTAACAGGTACTATGCTGCTCAGAAGGGCTCTAAAGTTATCTTGCATAATATGTATTTAATATGCATTGAGAAACAATCCTTATTCCTGTTACCTGCATTTCCCCGGTCCCACTATTCTAATCTCAGCTTCTATGACCTCACATGAGAGAAATCACCAAGTGCTTATACCTGGATGACTGGATTGTTTCACTCAGAATAAAGCCTCTGGGTTCATCCATGTTACTGAAATGGTGGAATTTACTTCTTTCTTAAAGACTGAATGTTATCCTATTGTATGATATAGCACATCATCTTATCTATTCATATTCTTCATGGGCATTTAAACTGTTTCCATATCTTAGCTATTGTGATGATACTGCAATAACCATGTAAGTTATAATACTCTTTGCAATCTAAATTTTAATTTTTTGTATGTATGCTTAGAATTGGAATTACTGGGCCACATGGTATCTTTAAATTTTAGAGGAACTTTCATACTATTTTCTAGAGTGGATGCACCATTTAACATTTCTATCATCTGTGTATAAAGGTTCTGATGTCATTTATGAACCTGTGGAATCTTGATACCTTTAATTTGATTTGTTTAATTTTTATAAACATGATCATGTAAGACATGGTTTTAATTTGCATTCCCTTGAACATTGGCAGTGTTGAATACTTTTTCTGATGAAAAAGGAGACTTGGCCACGTGCACATCTTCCTTAGCAATGTCAGAATGAGGAAACGATAGCCACTTTGGCTCCTATTCCATTTGTGACTATTGGTAAACTCTTGGCTATACCAACCAATCACCAGCATAATTCCTTTGAATTTATTTTATTTCTTTGATCACTGTTATACCATCTGATTAATTTTTTTCCCCCAAATCTGGTTAAGTGTAAAAAGAGCATAATTTAAGTTGCTATGTTTTTGGTTTTGCTTTGTTTTGTTTTATGCCCAGGTGACTGCATTTATTGTCTAGAGAATAGGAGAACAAAGGTGTCAAATTTCTTGGGCATATAGAAAGAGTATACAGAGCTTAGAATCACTCACGAGCTCCAAAAGTCATCATACAAATTATTTCCCACATGTCCTGTCATCTATCTCTTAATTCTCACATAAAAGATCTTGAAAAATCTTATGGAACAAATATTCAGATTTATCCTTAACCTAATTCATACATCAAATCCTATGTCTTCCATTAGCAGGTGGGGAAGCTTTATGTAAGACCGTTCTGTGAAGCATGCTGATTCAAGGTCAAAGAGGCCATTGCTGAGACTGCTGTAACACTTTTCTCCTGCACTCTATGGGGCTGAAAGTCTGGGGTCTTAATTAGAATTACTACACTGTATTCTTTAAACAGAGCAATTTCTGTTTTTCTTTCACATAAAATATAGACACCAGAGTCTATTTGACAGCATTTAATCAATAGCATTTAGTAATCACCAAATACATCAAATCTTTACTTGATGTCAAGGAATTGGCATTAAACAAGGCAGGCAAAAATTCTATTCTCATGATGTTTGGTCAAGAAGAGGGGAAAAAAGAATCACACCAAGAGATATCAGACACTGACTCTGTAAAGACTGGAAATCATTTACTAACAGACAAGCACGTTAAGCTGTTGGAAAGATATGTCTCTGGTGGTTGCATGTGTTTTAAGAAGCAACTAACCACCAGGCAGTGGTGATGCATGCCTTTAATCCCAGCACTCAGGAGGCAGAAGCAGGTGGATCTTTACAAGTTTGAGCTCAGCCTGGTCTATAGAGCAAGTTCCAGGACAGCTAGTGCTGTTACACAAAGAAACCTTGAAGAGGAAGAAGAAGGAGGAGGAGGAAGAGGAGGAGGAGGAGGAGGAGGAGGAGGAGGAGGAGGAGGAGAAAAGGAAGGAAGGAAGGAAGGAAGGAAGGAAGGAAGGAAGGAAGGAAGGAAGGAAGGAAGGAAGGAAAAAAGAACCAGCTAACCATCAAAGGTCTAAGAGTGAATGAGTTGTGCAGGAGGATATTGGAATGACGGGGTCTATGACTTTGACTCTAACATCATCAAGGAATGGGCAGTGTGATAGGAGCAGAAAAAACAGACATGGAAGCTAAGGAAGAGACTCAGAGAACAAAGAAAATGATAGCTTCTAATATGTATTCCCAAAATCCTTGTTTAAGATTTTATATCTATCAAAATAGTTTATTTTATGTATAGAGAGTAAATTACCATTCTGCCCTGAGAAAGAAGAGAATTCTATTATGTGCAGCAATAAATGGAGAATATTATGATAAGCAACATAAACCAGACACAGAATGACTAGTACTTACAAAGCTAACATGATTGTACTTTGTGTTAAGTGCTAATTGAGACGTAGAAATCACACATGCTGTAGAAATGCATGAGGGAGCTGATTAAGTTAGGGAAGATTCCATGCAAAGGTAGCAGCTAAGCCCTGAAACATCAAGTCTGACAGTAGACAGTTGAGCTTGACAGAGTCCACAGTAGATACAGGCGAGCATGGCTGCCTTTCACTTTCACTGAACCAAAACCAAGCCTGAGAATCTTCTCAACACTCAGCTAATCCATAGTAATTCTTTAGAACTGACTGAAAGGAAAACCTCTTTTCTGTCTCTGATATAAAGAACCAGAAAGGAAAATTGAATGCCTTTCAGGCAGGAATAAGAAATGTTAACCAGAGTAGACACAATCAAGTTCAGAGCTTGAACTTAAGAAGCAACTAACCACCAGGCAGTGGTGATGCATGCCTTTAATCCCAGCACTGAGGAGGCAGGAGTACTTTTCGGATTGAAAAGTGGATTATCATCGTATGGTGAAGAATTTATTAAAAATTAAAAGAAAAAAATTATATCAACCTGTAAATGCTGTGCTGGTCTCAAACATTTTTATGATGAGTCTTAGTTGCAAGAGGATTGTCCAATACCATAGTTACATAATACTCTTATATGCACATCCATTCTTCACTTTTCTAGATTGTAGCTGAAGCTATGTACAAAGATTTTCAACCTCTGATTTTGTATTCTGTCTTTTCATGTAATGCTCCACTCTTTCAGGCAACACTTCCTGGAATAATCTCCATCCTTTCCTATCAAAAACTTCTTTGGTATCGATTAGATAAACAATGGGAGTCTCTACCTGGGGAAGACATTTCTCCTACTCTCAGCATTCCTCAGTTGCCTGTAGTTCTTTGTCTGGTTCTGGGGCCTCATGAAAATTTCTCCTTCTGTGATTAATAGTGTCGTCCTTGTTCAGATCTTGTTTAGACACAATGCTGATTGGTCAGCCCTAAAATCATATACATACAAGTAATATTATATGGACTGGGCAGATTATATTTCTATATTTAGGAACATATATTAATACACAAGTATATCAAAAATTAAAGAAAAAGAGGATAGAAATCTTTTTTTGTTTGTTTTTTTGTTTTTTGTTTTTTGTTTTTCGAGACAGGGTTTCTCTGTGTAGTTTTTGTGCCTGTCCTGGATCTCGCTCTGTAGACCAGGCTGGCCTCGAACTCACAGAGATCCACCTGGCTCTGCCTTCCAAGTGCTTGGATTAAAGGCATGTGCCACCACCACTCAGCAAGGATATAAATCTTAAAGATAGCAGGAAGAGGGTATCTGTGGAGTAGAAAGAATAAGAGGAAGGGGAATGATGTTATTATATTTCATTTCAAGAAAGGAAAAATAATAATATTAGATAGCAACATAAAGGAAAAAGCTTCTTTGACCTAAAATAAGGGCAAAGTAACACTGTTCAATTTTCATCTCTGTTACTGTGATGAAACACTCTGAACAGAAGCAACTTGTGGAGCAAAAGTTTTATTTGACTTATATTCTCAGATCACAATCTATGAGGCGCATCAGGGCACGAATTCAAGTCAAAACCACACAAGAATGAGGCCTACAGTCCTCCCTCTCTGGATTACCCACAGGCTTATGCTTAGTTACCTTTGTTACACAGCTTAAGACTACCTGCCCAGTAAATAGAATGGGCCCTCCTACATTGAACAGTGCCTCACAGATATGTCCACAGACCAACCTCATAAGGACAAGAACTCAATTGAGACTTCTCAGGTGATTCTAGGCTCCATCAAGTTAACAGTTAATGCTAACTTGGACACACAGGAAAATGAAAAGATCTAATACTTATTAAAACATTTCTATTCTCTAATTTTTTATTAAGAAATTTTTTATTCATTTTACATAACAATCACAGATCCTCCTCTCCCTCCCCCATCATAATCTTAATGCCCCTTGCTCGTAGTATTCCCTCTTCCTTCTCTTTGACTGGACTCCTGGAGCTTATTCTCTAAATTAAGGGCAATGGTCTTTATAGCATTGATCCAGAGGCCTTAAAATCGAGCAGTTTCCCAATCACACCACTATCACATTCTGAACAGCAATGGCTTTGTTGCAGGGACTTTCCTACACATTGTAGAATGTTTGGCAGCATTTCTATCCTTCACTAGTCATTAAATGTCAGTAACATCTCTCTGTAGCAACCATGAAAAATGTCCCCAGACATTGCCAGATGTCCTCTGGACAGCAAATCCACCCTAGCTGAGAAACACTAAACCCAAATCTCAGAACACTGATTGTATTTGAACTCTTCTGAAGCCTCTTCTCTAGGCAACTAAGAAAGCTGACCCAGACTTTGTAGTGTGAGAAGTCTGATTGGCTGTCAAGCTAACAACAGCCACAGAAGCAGTAAAAATGCAGTGATTTCTTTTTGAATGGGTTTCTTGGTATCAATTCAAATAGAAATAAATGTAAATTGACATTTGTACTGACATTCCATGCATTATCATTGGGTTAACGTCTGGGAAGACAAGTTTTGCAAAACATTATAGTAAGAGATGCTTTGTGTGAATAAAGACAAATGGATGAGTTCAGACAAAACATAGAACACTATTGGCATCATCTCCCATGAGCTAGAAAATGCTCTGACATTGTAGGATGACAAAGAAAAGCCTAAATTCAAACATATTTCAACATGCAATCAGAAAGGATTTCTCATGCTTTTAAGGGTCAGACAATATATTTTCTGATGTTCAGGAAGTGTGTGTGTGTGTGTGTGTGTGTGTGTGTGTGTGAGAGAGAGAGAGAGAGAGAGAGAGAGAGAGAGAGAGAGAGAGAGAGAGAGAGAGAGAGAGACTGTGTGTGTGTACGTGTGTGTAGCTTGTCATTCTCAATGACTAATAAATAGAATGAGACATGTGTCTAAAGGAAATAGCAATATTCCTTGCAGCAATAAAATTCAGTGATGGTGAATACTAACATTTTATTACACCAGAAGTCTCTAAGAAGTAATAACCCAGTTATATCTAAAATAGTTTTGGCCTCTTAACTATACTTAACAATTTCTTAATTCCACAGCACAGTCTCTGGATGTTATAACAGACATATTCAACTGCTCTAAGTGAACTGTGCAAGCTATTTTTTAAGTTAGCTTGTCTTATGAGTGTGTCATGGTGTCTCTTGAGGAAAACTTCAAGTCTTGTGCTAAGGTTTGGGGACTAAATTGGTGGCCTTCTTTCCTCTAGGAATTTAAAATCTAGATAGGGAGATTGGCCATTACAAGAAAAATATTACCACATTTTTGGGTCAATAGCAAATGAGAGACATAGACTATGCATGCTAAGGAAATTCTGAGTATTATGGGATAAATATCACATATTAAAGAAAAACTTAACGACTGCCTAAACTTCATCATGAAACTGTGTTGGTGTTCTGAAGTTGTTAAAAACACACTGACTCTGAGATCAGAAAGCCCAGAGTCAGCATCCTAATTTCCACTCCTGGTTCCAAACCTGTGTGGCTTGAGACCTATTCCTTAATCTCTCTGGCCCTCCATTGTCAAAGTGCAAAGACAATAGGACCCCATCAGAGGTTGATACGATGCAGTAGGAGAATTAAATTAACATACTCAGGTCTGTAGCTGGCACATGCAGTTTACCATTGCTGGTTAACAAGAATATAGTACAATGTACCTGAGAGACACAGACTCACTACTTAAATGTACCTGGGACTCTGATCAGAGTCATAACAATACCTCCACCATTGCAAGTCCTTGGACTCAATAGCATCACGTTCACTGAGTTTCATATCCCTCATCTGTACCCACTTCATAGGACTGTTTGAGAAAGAAAAGTGGTAATACATAATGTGTGCATGTGGCGTACCTGTTGCAACACTCAACACCCTCTACCAGCTGATGTAAAACTTGTCTTCCCCAGTCATTCCAATAAGTGCTCATTTATCACTTGAGAGATAAAACAGTAATTACTAAGAGAGTTGTGAAAACTATGGCAATTCTAGAAGATTTCTTAGTCATAACTTCACATGTATCATTAGGGAATCAGAATATTCTCATCCTGAATCTGTGGTAATAACACTAATGCAATAAATAAAATTCTTGAGTTTGAGTCCTAAATCTAACAGCAACTAGCTCAAACCTTGGAAGAAAAAAAAAAAAAAAAAAAAACTCCTTTCCTTTTCACGTATCTTCCTGATCACCTCAAAGAAGAATAATGACAGATTCTCTGCTTCACAGGACTGTTAAAGCTCAAAGTAGGTGGTGCATAGACCTGTCTTGAAAACAACACAAGGAAAGGTGCTAAAGCCTTTAAATTGAGAAGGTTGTAGTAGAGGATCCACAAATAGAATTCAGAAGTATTACTTGAAAGAGGGACAATTTTAAGAAACTCAGTCAGAACCACATGGCATTTCTAGGCCTGTGGCTCCCGAGAACAAGCATAGCTCTGTCCCAGGTCTCTAGACCTGGACTGGGAAAAATTCACCCATGAACACGCCCGGCACCGGCACCAGTGGAGCCAGGCTGTCAGGCACTATTATGCTCTCTCAGCAGAATCACCTCGCCAGTCCAGCTATCTGGATAAATGACTTTTGTTTGAAGCTGTATACTGTGGCCTGGAAGAGAAGATAGGAACCCACCCATGCCAGTAAGAATGAGTGAGAAACAAAGATCCAAATACTGTTCTGGGTTCTCTGACCCAGGTCTAGAAGAGAAGACGGGAACCGGCCCCATTGCCAGTAAGACTGAGCAGAAGACTAAGATCCATATGCTAGTCCAGGGCCTTCTGCCCTGGGCCTAGAAAAGAAAACAGGGGTCCACCTGGTGCCTGATGGGCTCTATTATGGTGAGCAAATATGTGGTGGGGTATGGAAGAGAGAAATAGAATGGTTCATGTCCTGTTGAGAGAGGCAGATCTGAAGAGGTGAAGGCAGTGAGGAGCCGGGTGAGGTGCGTGGCCTGCTTGACACTTGGAACCATGGTGTTGTCCAGGCTTGAACTGCAGCCAAGGGCCATGTGCCCACCTGTGTCCCTGCTGCAGCTGGGGTCTGTGTTGATGTCCTTGGCTCCTGTTGACCTAGCCCCTCACCAGCCGCAACGCTGGGGAAAGCAGGCCCTGCACCTTGCCTGGGCAGCACAGTGGAGCTGACTTTGTTGACAGGAATGCGTGTGAGCTGGCCCTGAGAATGTGAGCATGGGGCATCTGGCCCTGCCCTTCATCTGCCATATGGTGGTGTGAACAGGGGGGAGATGTCCTCCCCTGTCCCACCCCTCATCACCTGTGGCAGGTGGGAGAGCTGGCCATGAAGTCATGAGAGCCACTGAGATGGCCCAGCATCTCATGAGCTGCACTACGAGGGAGGGCAGGCCCTGGACCTCATCTCAGCAACACAGTAGAGCTGACCCTGCTGATGAGGGTATGGGAGAGCTGACTCCAGGGGCATAAGCTTGGGAGGGCTAGCCCTACTTCTCATGTGTCAAATGGTGTGGGGAGGGGAGAAATGTCCCCCCTTGCCCCTTGCTGCCTAAAGCACTCAGAACAGTCCGTGCACTTCACCTGGGCACCATAGTAGTGTCAACCCTTCTGATGGGGGCATAGGTGAGCCTGCCCTGAGGTCACGAATGTGGGAGAGCTGGCCCTCAACTCCTTGTCTGCCATGTGGTGGTGAGAGAGAGGGCAAAGATGCCCTCCCCAGCTCCCCCCTTGCCACCTACCACAGTTGAGAGAGCTGACCCCACCCTTCACCAGATGTAGCACTTAGGAAAGCGAGCCCTGAAACTCATCTGAGCAACACAGTAGAGGCATGAGTGAGCTGGCCCCAGAATGTGAGTGTGGGGGATCAGGCCCTGCTCCTTATCTACCGTATGGTGGTGTGGGCAAGGGAGAGAAGCACACCTCCATGTCCCTGGAGGCCTGTGGCAGGTGTGAAAGCTGTTTCTGAGGTCACTAGAATGAGATTATCTGGCCCTGCCTCTCACCAGCTGCAGCACTGGGCAGAGTGGCCCCTACACGTTGCCTAAGCAACACAGTAGGGCCGGCCTTGATAGTGTAGGTGTGGGCCAGCCACTCCGAGGACATGAGAGCAGGAGAATTGGCCCCGCCCCTTGCTGCTTACCACATAGGGCTAGCTATCCAGGGCGGTGCTGAAGAGCTCACCCTAGTGTTGAGGATGAGGGAGAGCTAGAGGGCTGAGCAACCCAGAAACCACCCAGACTTGGAACCAGGACTATGAATTGGCCAATCCCCTCATCCACCCCATCTATGGTGTGCTGGAGCATGGTAAGGAGGTGGTCCTGCAGACCCAAAGTTACAAGATCTTCATGACACAGGACAACAACATGATATGAGGAGCCTCAGTGAAGGCCCAGTATTGATGATGTAGCAAAAAACCAGAGACCTCAAACCAGACCAACAACTCACTGCAATGAGCCCTTTCAAGTAATAATATATGGACTAAAGAATTGTGTAGCTCACTGTCACACTAGAGCCTCCATGAGATTTTTTTTTTTTCTGTTCTTTTTCTCTTTTTTTTTCTTTTAAATTTTATCTCATTTTATCTGGGGTCAGAAGGTTGTAAGGGTAAAAGGCAGATGGGAAGGGACAGGGAGATGAGTGGGACTGAGATGCATGATGTGAAACCTACAAAGCATCAATAAAAAGTTAAATTTGAAAAATAAAAGAAATTCAGTCAGTTGCCTTGTTTGGTTGTTCATGATGCAAATGATAATCGAGTTGTGAATACCTGTGCACTGTGTTGGGGTGAAGCCAGCACTGTAGCAAAGGACACGTTCCATAGCCAGTGGGGCTTGCGTTCGCTTTAATGCAGTGGAGGCGATGAGCCTCCTAGATATGTGCCACACTGACTTGCACAGCACCGTGCAATATTAGCAATCCTCTTTTCCTCCCTTTGCAGAATGTTGAGTGATCTGGGATGAAAAGATAACAAGCACCTGTCAAATCTGAGACCCAGGCTTTCCTGACAGAAGGTCCACTGGACCTTCTTATCAAGAGGGCCTTTAGAAGCTCTCTCTCTCTCTCTCTCTCTCTCTCTCTCTCTCTCTCTCTCTCTCTCTCTCTCGCAACAGAGCTCATCAGAATTGCTGGACCCTTGACTTAGAGGGCACGCTGTCTCCCATGAAAGACTTTTGATCACGGAGCTTTTTATTCAGATTCGCCTTCACATTATGGCTAATCAATACCTTGCAACTGTCCAAGCCCCAGTCAGATGCACATCTCTCCATCAGGCAGGGAGGACTCCTAATTGAGGAAAAGGCAAAGACCTGGGCACTGAGCCCTCAGGCCATGGCTGCACCCACTCTCTCCTTTCATAGCCTTCTAGGGATGGTGGAAATAAAATTTAGAGACATGACAGGCACAGGCAAGGGGGATCAATTCCTGTCACTTGCCACCAGTGTTTACTGCTGCCCCTGGTCTTCAGAGGGTGTTTGTCTTTCATAGCTTAGGGGAACTTAACCTTTTAAAAATGGGAAGATGGTTTCTTCATGAATTTTAAATTATTTTTATCTCCTTTGTCTAGTATTGTTGATTAGATTAAAATGAGTATCTGCTTCCCCCTCCCCAATACCAAATTTTGTTCAGTAATAGCTGAGGGGGAAAAAATGTAAATTGTTATGCTGGTATTTGTGGCCACAAACAGGAGTCATATCGGTAAGTACCTGTGTAACAAACAAGCACCCAGAGAAAATAGAATCCTCCTGCCCCAGTAGCAGCAGCAAGTAGAAAAGAAATTCTGTTCTCAAATTTGTCACTGTTTTTTTAACCAAGCCGTTTATATGTCTGAAGAGTATTAAAGGAGATCAAATGCCTTGGTGAGAATTTAAAATACATGACCATGAGTTCCAGTGTGTGCTAATATCCCAGTACTGTATGTCTATGGAATTAAGGGTATTTTTTTTATTTCAGCTAATGGTTTGAGAATCTATCAAACATGGTACAATTTCTCTGTAGTGAAACTAGAGGAGAGACTACAATTATGCAAGCATGGTGATGCATTCACATAAAAATATCTGGTTTACCAGTAAGCCTACATTCATTACATTTTTATACAATATTGAATTTTTCATGACAAGTAAACAAAATTTCTTAAAATGTGAGTATTTCTGGTTTATGAAAAAATCTTACAAATACATAAAGGTTGGGTATTTTTAACCCCAAGGAGTAAAAACTGGTCATTCAGCCAGTTAATGTGTAGTGTAACTTCAGTTAAATACATTTAGTGATTTCCCACTCCTTCTGCCATATTATTACACAAGCATGGGTGCATGTATTTAAATTAGTGTATTTAGTATATTATAGTACTTATACATGGTAGATTTAACATAATATATGTGTGTATATACTGTGCATGTATTTATATAGTATATTTAGTATATTATATATGTAATATATATAATTATCTAATTTAAATTGTTATGTATTTGTAAGTACAAATACATTTAAACATTTTTGAGTTGATGAAAATGTTTGAAAAGCAGCTTTCTAGGAACAATATGCAATAAATTGTGATGTGGTCTTTATTTTAGGAAGGAATTTTTTAATTTAATTTTATTTTATTTTACAATACAATTCAGTTCTACATATCAGCCATTTATTCAATCTAAGAAACTTACATTTAAAAGAACAATCTAAGTATCTAGATTGGGGGTTAAGTGATTGAGCCACCTCACCACCACCCCAATAATTTTAGCAATACAATCTTTGTAGATACTTGTATTATTGCTTGGATTGTATCAATATATTATATGGGACCTATTTTTATTTGATAAATTATGGAAGACTTAAGAGTGTTTTAGATTATTATTTCTAATATCAGTTCTCCTTGAACAAAAAGTAGGTGCAAAGTTCTTGATAGTTTAGAAGCATGGATATCAGTCCTCTCAACATACCTCATAATATGTTTTTATTTCATTGATTTCTTATTGTCTGGTAAGTTTATCATCATTTTTATCTTTCCTCTAGAACGATGAAAAATAAAATAGTCAATTCATCAGTTATCTTTCTGGCTTACTAAGGATGTACTCATCTTCTTCCGTGCTATATGTTAACATTTTCATCAGTGCTTATACAAGTTGACCAATTTTTACAAATTAAGAAAGTGCATAGAACTAAACCAACTTCAAAGGCTGCAAAATGAGCAAAATGCATTGTGGAGTTTGGAGCACTTACTGGTATGAGAGAGTAGTTGCCATATGTCTCCTTCCAATGATCCATAGAAGTTTATCCTTAATGAAAAATCTGCTTTTGAAGTCTTGGAATAGGTCATCTCACTCCTCTGCATTTGGGAAAGTTTTTTTCTAGCCCCAATACTTATCATAATTCTCTTACTTCCATGTATTCTTTAGTCCTTAGAATTCTTGTGCTACTGCAAAGTCTGATACAAAGAACTTTCACTGATGGAAGTATGACCTGGATGGGTAACCCTTTTCCCCTCTGGTGATTTTGATACTTGGTGTCCAACTTAGAATTGAAAACATTGCAATGTATTCTGAGACTCTTAAAACACCTGTCTGTCTTTCCAATAAGATCCCGTTAATTGCATTCCATTCTTTCCACTTTGATATCTCATTAAAATCTTATAAATGATCATGCAGTGACCTTGAAGGTGATGCATAATACATGAAAGTAAACCTGCAGTAAAATGTATTCTTTCACTCCTCACTAGCTACAGCCTGAGCTTCTGCCCCTCTCCCAAGTGACTGCAGTTGGGAGAGCTTTGCTAACTGCGCCAAGGTATGCCAGGATGTGCACACCTCTCAGCTCTGCTCCCTTTCTTAGTCGTGACAGCTGCAATATGTTAATGGCTTCTTTTTGGATGTGATGGCCTGGTTACCACTTAGGGCACCATGCTAATTAACATAGGACGGGGACAACAGGTGCAAATGTCATTTTATATCAGCATCATGCCCATGCAAAGAGAGCTGGCCTCCCAGAAGCAGGCCAAGAAAATGTTAGCTTGAGTCAGCAGCCTTGCCGTCTCTGAACAGATCAGTTTTAATGCCCGTGATTAAAGGATTCACGGGACACTGGCTGGTTTTTTCCCCCTCTCCCTTGCCTGCAAGAATGCTATTTCTGAATGTGTGGAGGTGCCTTCATAATCTCTTTAAAGTTGTATTTTAACAAAATCCACTTCTATAGCAGATCAAGCAAAAAAGCACAAGCTCTGTATTTAAGGTTTCCCTATTGAATGAAAAGTTCTGCTGAGAAGGGTGGTCTGCCTAACACCCTCAGAAAGGGACGCAGTTTTGCATGGAGAAACCATGTTGGTTAGCACAAGGTGGTGTTTCCTGCATATTTGTCACATCTTTCTTTATTTTTGTGTGGGTTTATTTGGGAGTTGATTCCTTTTAAACTATACTTTTCTTACTTTTAATGAAATCGAATAGAAGTGTAAGCATTAGAATTCTTCTCAAGGCACAATTTCTTGTGTTCGCTTTAACAATAAAGAAGAAACTCACAAACTGATACCTTAAAGTCAGAAACAATGATTTCTTCTTTAAGACATAACATCATAATTTTTGCCAAGTGATTTAGCACAACTTTAGTATTGATCACTCACTTGTTGTATGAGGTGTCTCCAAAAGGAACTATATCCCTGCATGTCCATTGCCCTGCTAGATGCTAGACAAAACAGACTCAAAGGAACGAATATGGTAGGACATCAATTCCATGAGCCCTCTCTGAAACTCGTGTTCATGTTTTTGTGTGTTTATTTTTCACCTTAAAGATAGATATATCAGAGAGAAAGGATAGGATGCACAGAGAACACATAGGCAAAGGTCTACCAGTCATACCTAATAAATGACAGATATTTACCAGAAAATGCAGAGTAAACTATCTCTACGCACGTTTACTTTTAATGAGGCAAGGCACTATTTACTGAAATAGTTTCTAATGTATTTTTCATATTCTGTCAATTCTGTCTCCTTGTATGTTCTCATTCATTGAATCGATGGCATTTCTCACTTGCAGATCAATGGCAGTCTGAAGTAAAGCAGTCCTTCTTGGTTTTAAGTTTCCAATTAGACAGTTTTTCTAAAACTATAGACTTAAAAGTCAGATGTGTTGGGGGAAAAATGGATTTTCTAAATTCCAATAACTTTAGCACATTCTGAACCCAAACAAACCCGTGCAACTGGTTCACTTGGCAGTGCAGAGTGGCCTCACTTTCCACAGTAGAAAACAACCAAAAAGTCAGAGAGAAAGTAAAACCTTTTGGGTCGTCGAGAAGACAGCCTGTGTCTATGACACATGGCTCTCCTCTTCCCATTGTCCTGTCCTGCTCCCTTGCTTTCCCTGGGATTCCCCTTCCTAGACCACAGGGCTTTGTGGGAAAAACATTAGTACATACTTGTCAGATACTTAAGACCTAGGAGATGACAAGGACTTAACAAAGTTTAGCTGTCACTACAACAAATGTTAATGGAGTTACTGCATCTGTCAGCATCATTATTCACATTGGTTAGTGTGTGTACCTAGCTTCTTTGACTGTATTAAAGTGAGAAATCGGACAGATTGATAGGAGAGAGTACCAATTGGCAACTAAGATTCAACTAAGTATTAATTGAGCATCTACTAGAACATCCTGACCACAGTGCAAACTTCATGACCACAGAGACCCAGCTGAACCTGGACAAAACCTAACCCATCTGTGACAGGAAAGGGTATGCCTGTAGACTAATGGGAGCTGTCATCTCCCTCCCAGCAACAGAAGACTTTAGTCATCTGTCTAATAAACAGGGAAGACCCAAAAAACTGTCTGGAATGTGCAACCTTCCCTGACCACCCTACGATTCCACTGTCCCCTTTTGTCAATTAAGTAGGTAGTCTGCTACATGAAAGTTCTATTGTTGTGGAAGGTACACTCACAAACAGTTGTGAGCCAGTTGTTGTATCATAGGGTTTTGAAAAGAAAAATAAGATCTATTTTTAATTGACTTTGTAGAACATGGAATTTCCTTTACAAGCAAGGAGAATGTAACAAAGGCATCATCCCAAACTCTCCACACAGTCACTGTTTTAAAGCAGAAGGTCTAAAACACACAGCTGGATCAGAACCTCACTATACTCTGTCACTGTGTCCTCCTTTGCACAACTCTTAAATCACTGTGTGTTCATAGTTGCGAGAACTTTGATGATCAGTCCAGTATTTTGCTAGCTTTACTGACTCACACAAAGCCACCCCATTCCTCACTTGACTGTTAACATAAAAATGGCTCTGAGCTGACAGGATCCTCATGTCTCTCTGTGGATACATGAGAATTCTACGAAATGGAGGGATTATTGTTGAAAGAATTCTACTTACAAGCAATTTAGCTTTTGTTTCATTGGTTTTTTGTTTGTTTGTTTAGTTGGTTTGGGTTCTGCTCCCCCATCTTTGGTTTTATGAGACGGGGTTTCACTTTGTAGTCTTGGTTGACCTAGAACTCATAGAGAACCACCTGCTTCTGCTTCAAGTGGTGGAATTAAAGTCATGGGCCACTACCCTGGGGTGCAGTTTGTTTCTTTATCCCACACTTCTCTTTTCCATTCAAAGTGTTTATTCCTCTTTTAATTTTTTTCATTAAACGTGTGTAGAATACACTAGAACGTTACCACTGCCTTGTGTCAGGCTTCTTCTAGCTGCAAATCTTCCTTTCATTACTACTGAGAGGCACTTAATATCTACTTGACATTCTCAAATATTAAGTAAAGAGGACTTACTGGCTATTTCTTATCCTGTCTTGTGAGCAAAATAGAGAGTTCATGGTGAGTTACTTTTCCTATGATCAGGCACATGCTAAGAGTTAAACATAAATCACTTTACCTATTTGATGACGCATTCACACTCCCTGGCGCAATGTGAGTGCACAAGCCAATCTTATAATGGGGGTGCTGACTGACAGGAGAGAAAAGAAGGGGAGACTGACATGTAGATCCATTCTCAGACTGGCTAGACAAGTTCAAATTATCTGTGTTCCATAGGAATCTGTACAGTGGCTTCCCAGACTGATGAATTTACTAGGATGATCTTCTAAACTAGACTTTTATAATATAACTTATTTTTCTCTAGTTCTTTCTTTAGTTAAAAATATATTCTTCTCTTATACAATACATCTCAACAACAGTTTCCTCTCCCTCCATTCTTCCTTGCTCCCCCCATCTCCCTTCTCCCCCAGATCCACTCACCAGCTGTTTCCTCTTCAGAAGAGAGCAGGCCTCTAAGAGACAACAACCAAACAGGACAAAACAAAATAAAATAAGACAAGACAAAAGCTCTCATATTGAGGCTCAACAAGGCAACTCAGCTGATAGGAAGAAAAGAGTCTCAAGAGCAGGCAAAAGAGATAGAGGAACACTCACTCCGACTTTTAGGAATCTCATAAGAACACCAAGTTAACAGCCATAGCATATATTCAGGTATAGAATATTAACCTTAAAATAAGTAACGAATGACATTTTTTTCTGTGAGAAATTATTAAATATCACTGGATTTTGGAAATAAGTATCACATCTTATCCCAAATGGACTCAACAATATCAACGAGGCTGCCTGGCTTTTAAATTAGAATAATTTGTCTCAAGTAACTTGTTGATAGTTCTGGCTACTATTGTATAGTGACACCTAGCAGTAAAGGTGTGCATTTTATAATATTAAGAGATTCTTTGAGTCTCTGATTCAGATAGAGTTCTCTGAGAATGTCTGTTCTCTGTTCTATAACAAATGGGTCCCCAACTAGATGGCTCAAGGCTGGAGATACTCAGGAACTGGAGGCTGAGTCATCTGGAGACATCTTCATTCACCTGCCTGGTAGATGATGCTAGCTGTCTAGAACCTTGTCTCGGGCTTTTGTCAGGAAAGAGGTCCCATGCTTTGCCCTATGCTCTGTGCTCTTTTCTCACAGTATGGAGACCTTAAGAGTATTGGACCCTTTCATAGTGGCTATGCATTCCCAAAGTGAATGTCCCACGCAAAGTGAAAGAGAGCTCCATTGCCCTCCCTGACAAAGCTTCAGACATCACACAATATCATGTACCCTGATCTACCAATTACAAGCAACCCACCAACTTTTCAAGGAGAGGAGAACTTGATTCCACTTCTTGAGACAGTGCTGGCCAATCTTCTACAAGGACATGTAGGACAGGAAGTCATGCTACAGCCATCTTTGGAAAATGCCACCAGTCCTTGATTCAACTGATGATAAATAAGGAGCAAATTATTTGATCCTTACTGATGATTCTAGTTAGTTAAATTGGCTTTTGGGTTTTCAACAGTTTCTGGGCATTCTGAGAAACATCTTTTTCTTACTTTGGAAACTATTCATTAAAAACATAAAGGAAATTCTGGTGTAATGTAACATAATAAGGAAGTCTTCTTTGTTTTTTATTAATTTTGCATACCAACCACAGATCCCCATATTATCCCTCCTCCCGCTCCCACCCCTGCCTTCCCCACCCCCCCACCCCGCCTCCAACAGGGTAGGCTCTCCCATAGTGGTACAGCTAAATCTGGTACATTCAGTTGAGGCAGGACCAAGCCCCTTCCCACTTTATCAGGGGTGAACAAGGTGTCTGACCATAGGTAATGGGATCCAGAAAGCTGGCTCATGCACCAGAGATAGATCCTGAACACACTGCCAGGGCCCCTCAAACATACTCAGCTACACAACTGTCTCCCATATGCAGATGGTCTAGTCCAGTCCCGTGAAGGTTCTGCAGCTGTTGGTCTAAAGTTTATGAGTTCCTTTGAGCTTGGTTCAGCTGTCTCTGTAGATTTCCCCATCATGATCTTGACCTCCCCTTGCTCATATAATCGTTTTTCCCTCTCTTCAACTGGACTGGCAGAGCTCAGCCTAGTGCTTGGTTGTGGATCTCTGCATCTGCTTCCATCAGCTACTGGATGAAGGCTCTATGATGACAGTTAGGGTAATCACCAATCTGATTACCAGGGTAGGCCAGTTCAGGTACCCTCACCACTGTAGCTAGTAGTCTAATCTGGAGTCATCCTTGTGGATTCCTGGGACTTTCTCTAGCACCAAGTTTCTCCCTTACCCCATGACGTCTCCCTCTATCAAGATATCTCTTTCATTGCTCCCCCACTCTGTCCCTCCCCCAGCTCAACCATCCTGTTCCCCTATGTTCTTATCCCCCATCTCTTACTCTCTATTGCACCCCCACCTCATTCCCAGTTTACTCATCGGGATCACCTCTGTTTCCCCTTCACAAGGTGATCTATACATCCCTCTTAGGGTCCTCCTTGTTTCCTATCTTCTCTGGAGCTGTGGGTTGTAGTCTGATTATCCTTTGCTTTACATATAATATCTACTTGTTAGTGAGTACAGACCATGTTTCTCTTTCTGAGTCTGGGTTACCTAACTCAGGATGATATTTTCTACTTCCATCCATTTGCCTGCAAATGTCATGATGTCATTGTTTTTTACTGCTGAGTAATACTCCATTGTTTATATGTACCACATTTTCTTTATCCATTCTTCAGTTGAAGGGCATCTAGGTTGTTTCAAGGTTCTGGCTATTATGAATGCAGATATGAGTATAATTGACCATGTGTCCTTGTGGTATGATTGAGCATTCCTTGGGAATATGCCCAAGAGTGGTATCATTGTGTCTTGAGGCAAATTGATTCCCAATTTTCTGAGAAACTGCCATACTGAATTCCAAAGTGGCTGTACAAGCTAACACTCCCACCAACAGTGAGTGAGTGTTCCTCATGTTCCACATTCTCTAACATAAGCTGTCATCAGTGTTTTTGATCTTAGCCATTCTGACAGGCGTAAGATGGTATCTCACAGTGGTTTTGATTTGCATTTCCCTTATGACGAAGGATGTTGAGCAATTCCTTCAATGTCTTTCAGCTATTTGAGATTCTAGTGTTGAAAATTCTCTGTTTAGATCTATAGCCCATTTTTAAATTGGATTGTTAGGTATTTTGCTGTCTAGTTTCTTAAGTTCTTTATATATTTTGGAGATAAGACCTCTGTCAGATGTGTGGTTGGTGAAGATCTTTCCCATTCTGTAGGCTGTTGTTTTGTCTTATTTACTGTGTCCCTTGCCTTACAGAAGCTTCTCATTTTCAGGAATAACCCATTTATTAATTGTTGTTCTCAGTATCTGTGCTACTGTTATTTTTAGGAAGTGGTCTCCTGTGCCAATGCTTTCTAGGCTACTTCCTACTTTCTCCTCTATCAGGTTCAGTGTAGCTAGATTTATGGAAGTCTTTGTTCCACTGGGATTTGAGCTTTGTGCATGATGATAGATATGGATCTATTTGCAGTCTTCTACATGTTGACATCCAGTTATGCCAGCACCATTTGTTGAAAATGCTTTTTTTTCCATTGTACAGTATTGGTTTCTTTGTCAAAAATGAGGTGTTCATAGGCGTGTGCATTAATGTTAGGATCTTCAGTTCAATTCCGTTGGTCCACATATCAGTTTTTATGCCAATACCAAGCTGTTTTTTTTTATTACTAGAGCTCTATAGTAGAGCTTGAAGTCAGGGATGGTAATGCCTCCAGAGGTTGCTTTATTGTAAAGAACTGTTTTAGCTATCCTAGGTTTTCTGTATTTCCATATGATGTTGAGTATTGTTCTTTCCAGGTCTGTGAAGAATTGTGTTGGGATTTTGATGGGGATTGCATTGAATCTGTAGACTGCTTTTGGTAATTGCAAAAACTGCCATTTTTATTATGTTGGTTCTACCTACCCATGAGCATAGGAGATCTTTCCATTTTCTGACATCTTATTCGATTTATTTCTTCAAGGACTTAAAGTTCTTGTCTTATAGGTATTTCACTTGTTTGGTTAGAGTTATCCCAAGGTATTTTATATTATTTATTGCTATTATAAAGGGTGATGTTTCTCTGATTTCTTTCTTGGCCCATTTATCATTTGTGTATAGGAGGGCAGCTGATTTTTTTGAGTTGAGTTAATCTTGTATCCTGCCACATTACTGAAGGTGTTTATCAGTTGTAGGAGTTCCTTGGTAGAATTTTTGGGGTCACTTATCTAGACTATCATATCATCTGCAAATAGCAAAAGAATGACTTCTTCCTTTCCAATTGTATCCCCTTGATCTCCTTTTGTTGTCTTATTATTCTAGCTAGAACATCGAATACTACCTTGAATAGATATGGGGAAAGTGGACAGCCTCGTCTTGCTCCTGATTTTGGTGGAATTGCTTTGAGTTTCTCTCCACTTAATTTGATGTTGGCTGTTGGCTTGCTGTAAATTGCCTTTATTATGTTTAGGTATGTTCCTTGTATTCCTGATCTCTCCAAGACCTTTATCATGCAGGGGTGTGAGAGTCTGTCAAAGGCTTCTTCAGCATCTAATGAGATGATCATGTGATTTTTTTTCTTTCAGTTTGTTTATATGATGAATTACATTGACAGATTTTAGTATGTTGAGTCATCCCTGCATCTCTGGGATGAAGCCTACTTGATCATGATGGATGATTATTTTATGAGTTCTTGAATTCAGTTTGTCAGTATTTTATTGAGTATTTTTGCATCAATGTTCATGAGAGACATTGGTCTGTAATTCTTTTTCTTTGTTGCATCTTTATGTGGTCTGAGTATCAGTGTAAGTGTAGCTTCATAGAAAGAATTTGGCAATGTTCTTTCTGTTTCTATTGTGTGGAACAATTTGAGGAGTATTGTTACTACCTCTTCTTTGAAATTCTGGTAGAATTCTGCGCTGAAACCATCTGGCCCTGGGCTTTTTTTTTTTTTTTTTTTTTTTTTTTTTTTTTTTTTTTTTTTTGGTTGGGAGACTTTTAATGACTGCTTCCATTTCCTTGAGGGTTATATGTCTACTTAAATTGTTTATCTGGTCTTGATTTAATTTGGGTATATGGTACCTATCCAGAAAATTGTCTATTTCTTTTAGATTTTCCAATTTTGTGGAGTACAGGTTTTTGAAGTATTACCTGACGATTCTCTGGATTTCCTCATTGTCAGTTGTTATATCTCCCTTTTTGTTTCTGATTTTGTTGATTTGGATTCTCTCTCTGCCTTTTAGTTAGTTTGGATAAGGGTTTGTCTATCTTATTGATTTTCTCAAAGAACCAACTCTTTGTTTCATGGATTCTTTGTATTGTTCTCTTTGTTTCTATTTTATTGATTTCAGCTCTCAATTTGATTATTTCCTGGCTTCTACTCCTCCTGGGTGAGTTTGCTTCTTTTTGTTTTAGAGCTTTCAGGTGTGCTGTTAAGTCATTGGTGTGAGATTTCTCCAAATTCTTTATGTAGGCATTTAGCTCTATGAACTTTCCTCTTAGTATTGCTTTCATAGTGTCCCATAAGTTTAGGTATGTTGTACATTCATTTTCATTGAATTCTAGGAAGTCTTTAATTTATTTCTTCCTTGACCCAGTGGTGACTCAGTTGAGCATTGTTCTGTTTCCATGAGTTTGGAGGTTTTCTGTTTGTGTTTTTGTTGAATTCTAACTTTAAGGCATGGTGGTCTGAAAAAATACAGGAGGTTATTACATTTTTTTGTATCTGTTGAGATTTTCTTTGTGATCAAGTACGTGGTCAATTTTAGAGAAGGTTTCATGGGGTGCTGAGAAGAATGTATATTCTTTTTTGTTTGAGTGGAATGTTCTGTAGATGTCTATTAAGTCCATTTGAGTCATAATGTCTGTTAGTTCCCTTATTTTTGTTAAGTTTCTGTCAGACAGACCTGTCCATTGGTGAGAGTAGGGTGTTGAAGTCTCCCACTATTCGTGTGTGGGGTATGATGTGTAATTTAAGCTTTAGTAATGTTTCTTTTACATATGTGGATACCCTTGTATTTAGGGCATAAACGTTCAGAATTGAGACTTCATCTTGATAGATTTTTCCTGTGATGAATATGTAATGTCATTCTTGATCTCTTTTGATTAATTTTAGTTTGAGGTCTATTTTGTTAGATATTAGGATAGCTACACCAGCTTGCTTCTTAAGTCCATTTGATTGGAAAGACTTTTCCCAGTGCTTTACTCTGAGATAGTGTCTATCTTTGAAGTTGAGGTATACTTCTTGTATGCAGCAGAAGGATGGATTCTGCTTTTGTATCTATTCTGTTCACCTGTGTCTTTTTATAGTCAAATTGAGTCCATTGATACTAAGGAATATCAATGACCAGTGATTGTTAATTTCTATTTTTTTTTTTTGGTGGTAGTGTTGTGTGTTTCACTTCTTTGGAATTTGTTGGTGTGGGATTATCTATTGCTTGTGTTTTCATGGGAGCATCTAACTTCCTTGGGTTGGATTTTTCCTTCTAGGGCTTTCTGTAGGGAAGGATTTGTGGATAAATATTGTTTAAATCTGGTGTTATCATGGAATATTTTGTTTACTCTCTCTATGGTGATTGAGAGTTTTGCTGGGTGTAGTAATCTGGGCTGGCATCCATGGTCTCTTAGTGTCTGCATAACATCTGCCCAGGACCTTTTGGCTTTCAGAATCTCCATTGAGAAGTCAGGTATTATTCTGATGGGTTTGACTTTTTATGTTACTTGGCCTTTTTCCTTTGCAGCTCTTAATATTTTTTCTTTATTCTGTATGTTTAGTGGTTTGATTATTATGTGGCAAAGGGACTTCTTTTTTGGGTCCAGTCTATTTGGTGTTCTGTAACCTTCTTGTATCTTCATAGGGATTTCCTTCTTTAGGTTGGGAAAGTTTTCTTCTACGATTTTGTTGAATATATTTTCTGTGCCTTTGAGTTGGTATTCTTCTCCTTCTTCTATTCCTATTATTCTTAGGTTTGGCTTTTTCATGATGTCCCAGATTTCCTGGACATTTTGTGGTATGATTTATTTGGCTTTAGTATTTTCTTTGACTAACGAATCTATTTAGTGTATTGTATCCTCCATACCAGAGATTCTTTCTTCCATCTCTTGTATTCTGTTGGCTATGCTTACATCTGTAGTTTCTGTTCATTTATTCAGATTTTCTATTTCCAGCATTACCTTGGCTTGTGTCTTCTTCATTGTTTCTATTTCAATTTTCAGGTATTGAACTGTTTCCTTCATATGTTTAATTGCTTTTTGTGTGTTTTCTTGGCTTTCTTTAAGGGATTTATTGATTTCTTCCCATTTTTTGTTTGTCTTTTCCTCAATTTCTTTAAGGGAATTTTTCATTTCCTCTTTAAAGACCTCTATCATCTTCTTAAAGTCATTTTTAAGGTCATTTTCTTCTGCTTCTTTCATGTTGGGATGTTCAGGTCTTGCTGATGTAGAACTACTAGGTTCTGGTTGTGCTATATTGCTCTTTGTGTTGTTGAATTATTCTTGCACTGCCGTCTACCCATCTCTTTCTCCAGTTGGTACAAACGTTGTGTGTGTGTCAGGGAGCTACTCTTGGTCCAATTGGAGCTGGTGTAGTTTGTGTCTCAGGGAGCAGCTGCTGTCTCTTGGTCCAACTGGAGATGGTAGAGTCTGTGTCTCAGGGAGCAGCTGTAGTCTCAGAGGATTGGGGGGTTTGGGGGGTAAACTGGGGCTTCTGGTTACAGGATCTGATGTGAGGGTGGAAGGGCCTGCCTGCAGGAGTCCTGCTTTCTGGCCTGCAACTGGAGCTGCAATGGCATAAGCAACATTCTTAAATTATGCCTAAGAATAGATTAACTAGGGACATTTTTGTAGAAAGAAACTAAGAAGTATGTGTTCTATGATTTTGTGTCTGTCATGGAAAGTGGGGAATCAGGCTTCATAGCTCTTCATCAAAACAGCTTTGAGAGCATCTACATTCCTAAGTGACATAGAGCCATTTCTTAAGCCAAGGCTGAATGATTATGACTGTAAGAAACAATTAAATTCTTCAGTTATAGATATGCTTGAACATGAACCTGTGAGACAAGTGTATTAAATACTTAACTGTCAAAATGATACACAGATTTCCTAAACTATGAAACATTATTTTTCCTGAAAGGAAGCATGGCTTTATACCATGGCTTATCTTAGCATAATTGTGTAATCATCTATATTTTCAAAATTATGTGATAACACAACCTTAAGTGTCAATACTTTCACTTGTATTTTCCATAAATATACACCTTATAAAGTAACCAGAGGGAAGACTGAAGGAAATACTCTTTATTTCAAACTCATAACAAATGAATAAGTAGTTCAGAAACAAAAGTCAACTTATACCGTACCCTAGTAAAATGTTGCCCTGTAAACCGCTCTACACCTTCAATTAAAAAAAAATCTATCTTCTTCATGAAGGGATATTTAGCTAATGGAATTATAACTCTTTGCCTTGGCTCATGAATTCTGCTTACCAAGTGAAGCTCTCTCACAAATCCAAGCAGCATTTACAGGGCTTTTAACTCCAAAAAGCCAAACCTGGGTGGGCCCACTAATACCGATCACATTTTATTTTCAGGCACTTCCATTTGTGTGTGCAAATACCCATATTTGCTCATGGAAATTGCACAGGCAAGCAGATGTTAATTTAGAAAAAGGACAGCCTTATTCGGCATGCACCGATGCATGAAGAAGCACATGCTTTCAGAGCATGAAGATTTTCTAATCTCTGGGCAGTTCAAGAAGAGAAAAAAATTAATGTTCATGTACACATGGTGAGTAAATTGACAAATAATAAGGGTGCATTTGAAGAAGACTGATAAAAGTTAGCATTACTGCATTATTTTACAGCCATGCTATTCTAACTTAATTACATAATTCACTATAATTTTTGCTGCTTTGAACAATGACAATAACCCTACTAAGCTAAGAACAAGAATTAAGTACTTTATTTCCTCCTCTTTGATTCATAGTATCATTCTTCCTGTTTGTAGAAACAGAGGGACTCTGGTGAATACCTGCATGTCCATGCCTTTGCTTTTTGCTTGGCTACAATACTTGGTAATGTCAAAACTAAGTTCTCCTGCATCTGCTCCCTTAATTATTTTTGTTAATTCAAGGGAACCTAGCTATAACTTTCAAAGGCTCCCTGCTAGTGGACTCTATCAGCTAGATCCCACTCCCTTCCCAAAACAGTGCCACTGGCTGAGGGAAATATGCCTTTAATCCCAGCACTTGGGAGGCAGAGCCAGGCGGATCTCTCTGAGTTCAAGGCCAACCTGGTCTACAGAGCGAGATCCAGAACAGGAACCAAAACTACACAGAGAAACCCTATCTTGAAAAAAAAAAGAAAGGAAGAAATTAAAGCACTCAAAATATGAGCATAGGAGGGGCATTTCAGGTTCAAACCTTAACAGAGGGTCTTCTCACTATGGCTTGTGGATTCTGCTCTGGAACCCCTACAGGATTCTATGATACAGTATCAATTGATAGAGTGAATTTGCCTCGTGACTCTGGTTGAGAAGTACCCCAAATCTCCAAACCCTTTAGCTGTCCTGGGTGTTCTTATTGGATCAGTCTTCTCAAGCATGGCAATGTCTCCATTTAAGCTGAGTTGTCTACTAGTAATATCCTCAGTGCTGTACACACACACACACACACACACACACACACACACACACACACACACAAGGCTTTAGGGGGATGTATCTTCCCCAATCCAGATAACAGGCTCAAACAGGATGAGGCTCTCAACACAGCATGGTCTATAGCTAAGATCTCTTTGAGTCTTTCTTTAGTGGCTCTTTAGTATAGACTGATTACTTTGCTCTAAACTGATTTGTTGTCAGATGATGGTGGCAATATTAGCAGAAGAATTTGCAGAAGAATTTTTCATTTTACAAGTCAGTGGTACTTTTGATCTAGCTGAAAAGAAATGGGCAAGGAAAGAGAGAGACAGTAGCAGAGAGAAAATAGACATATAAAATAGTTGACCATATAAACAACTGGTGTAGACAATGTCAGGAGCAGAGACCTCACATGCCACCTTGACTGAAGAGCACTTTCAACAGCACAATCACATTCCAGAGATGGACGAAAGGAGGAACCCTCTGAATGTCACTGTCTTCATTTGCAAAGGACTTACATCACCTTGCTGTGGAAAGGATGACTTGACATAATGGTTTTGAAAAGATCTAATTAGATAAGACTGACAAGACACCTGGGTTTTTAAAAGAAAATAAACATGAGAGAAATGAAAATATTGAAAAGTTAGAAAGAGAAAGGGGGAAAAAGAAAGGAATGATAGAGAAAGGTGTATCAATATTTCTTTAGTAAGCTATCTTCTCAAACAAGTTTTACATCAAGAATACAAAAAAAGTCATAATTTTGTTTTATAATTAAGGTTCAAAAGGGGCCCCAAATAGGGTAACTATTAGACATCCCACATTAAGAGAGATTAAAATGGAAAATGAAAACAAATGATGAAAGAATAATGAATTTAAAATTATTTATGAAAATAATCTAACCTGGCAATATATAAATTTTAGCTCCTTCATGAGGTGTTATAATTATCTACCTAGGTGATAATGAGTGATTCCTAGTGGTGACAAAGTTCTTAACACAACTTTTTTAAATTGAGGTTCATTTAAAAGCAGTAAAAAGAAATTGCCTCTTTATGTTTTACTCGCTATGCTTAAGTTAAAGCATAACTTTATATAATTATGACTTTCTCTTTACAAACTGCATATATATATAATAGACAAATATTATAATCTGCATTGCAGCCATTTCAAGTTTATAGTAAGGACAATAGAGTTATTTTAGATGAGCAAAATTCATCCGAGCTTCAGTGATGTGTACTTTTGTATGTGTGTTTTCATAAAGTCTGTAACACAGATATAATATGTGATTTAGATCAGATTGAGGGTGGGTATGGCTCAGTGATAGAATGTATGTTCTATATGCATAAGGTCCTGAGTTCCAGCCCCAGTAACAAAAGAAAATTTCAATTTTGGACTAAAACAAGAAAATTTGATTAATAAGTATTTATGGACAACAGGAAAGCTGTTGGCACATGAGAAAATGTTTTGTGACTAAATACTACTTTTAAAGTTCCTAAATGAATTATGTCAGTAACTAATTTTACAACCACTAAATATGACATAGTAATATAACATTTAAAATACTTATGTTTGCCAGCTTAACAAAAATATAAATGTAGGAGTTTCACTTCTGATGAAAAAAATTGAAACATGAAACAGATTTAACCATGTTGGATTATTTGTATACATTTTCTAAAACATAATTTTTTGCTATTTTGTAATTCCTCATTGTTTAATACTCAGTGTACTTCTTTAGTTTTGATTGACCTTGTTCATTCTGTGTTAATCTAAAAAACTGTGTAATCAGTCTCTGGTCAAATTCATTTTATAGTTAATAGGGTGCCATATAACCTAATTACTATGGTCTAATTATTCTGTATGTTTGTTAAGAGGTCAATGTCCTGTTAGTAAACATTTAAATTTTTAACAGCGTAATTTTTTTTATAATACAATATACTCTTTGCTGCTTTTCACCTGGAGCATATTCAGCATAGGTTAGAGGTTAATGCCAGTCAAGATGAATAGTGAGTTAACATCAGCTAGGCTGTAGAGTCTCAGGTCCAGGAGCAGGTGCCCTTTCTGCTCTGTGGCTCTTTGTAGCAGAGTTACAGCAGTAACAATTCTAATTAGTTGTAGAACTGATTACAGCCAAAATCTGTCCCATGCCTGTTTCTTCTTTAGACACACAGTTCTCTGCACTTTACGAGGTACCATGCATTCCCTTATTTGCCAAGATACTGCTGTATTTACCTGGCACTGACAGCATTAGCTAATATTACATGTAAAACTGATGAGAAATGAATCATACATAGTTCTGTTTCAAGAACTGCTTTCTGAGATTCAAGCCAAATTCATTGGATTGAAACCTCTTCCCACTGAATGACTGCTGATAACTGAATCATGTGGCAATAGCAATTCTGAAAATATGTTTTTACTATCCTTAATAATTTTATGGGAGCTTCCTTAAGCATTAACTCAAATGTTTTCCCAATCACAAGCCATGTCCTCTCCCATGTCAAAAAAAAAAAAAAAATCCTGGCTCAATAAGAACATATTCTATGTCTTCATTTATTCCTACAGCTTCATTTGTGAAAAGAAACAAAGTCATGTGAGAAATATTAATTAGTACAGATTCTCTTTGAAGAAGGAAATATATAAATATGATTAAATAGTTTTACTAATTTACTCTGTCTTAGCCATGATGGTGCATGCCTTTAATCTCAGCACTCAAGAGTAAGAAATAGGTGGATCTCTATGAATTCAAGGCCAGCCTGGTCTACATAGTGAGCCCCAATCTAGCCAAGGACACAAAGTGAGATTCTGTCTCAAAAAAAAACTACTTCATGCTTTCTGAGTCTTCTCTAAAGTTACAAACATAATATGAAGCAATTTAAATAATAAAATATTACATTTCATCCTTTTACCTAAAATTATCACTTATCAAAATAACTAATATACTTAAATGCTAATATTTTAATGCAGGTTTGAAAGTCTTGCTTTCAAAATGAATGTAAAAGTGTTACAGTATTTTTTTTTCAAGAAAATTCTAGGGATCCTACAAAGGAGGCATTTCCCCATATATTGCATAAATAAGTGAAAGCGGGTCATGTAGTTTAACATCGCCCATTAGCAAAAATGCATCAAACAAGCAAATCCCCATTGTTTAGTTCCAGGATCAAGATATGAAGTTTGCGTGAAAAACTAAAGAATTCAAAAACAAAGGGATTAAAAAGACACAAGGTCATGGCCTGCTACTGTAGTAGGGGTGAAGGGAGGGCCTAAGGCCAGTGGGAGCTCTAGGGACTGTCAGGGGAATGGTGTCACCAAGAGGAAGAATTCCGGAGAATTCTGGAAACACTCAATGAGGGTTGCCTCAGCTGGCCTCAAATTTCACCAACCTGGACTCCAGGCTCAGATTCTTCACCTAATGGAGACTCCGTCGACCTGTATGTGCTGCCTTCCTGAAGTTAGATCTCAGGGCAGTTGTCTCACCATCACAAAATGAATGGCATTTTTGTTTCTGCTGTTATTTTCTAAGAGCAAGATTGGAAACCTGCTTTCTGACTTGAGAAAATGCAAGGAACTATTCTCTTTAAAAGTTACCTTGCCTTTCTGAGTCTGGGTTACCTCACTCAGCATGATTTTTTCTAGATCCATCCATTTGCCTGCAAACCTCATGATGTCATTGTTTTTCTCTGCTGAGTAGTACTCCATTGTGTATATGTACCACATTTTATTTATCCATTCTTCAGTTGAAGGGCATCTAGGTTGTTTCCAGGTTCTGGCCAGGGAGGCTACCTAGAAAACAGAACCCTAAGAAAGACACAGGGATCGCCCAATGACAGAGAAATAGATGAGATCTACATGAGCAACCTGGACGTGAGGGGGAGTAATGAAGGGCAAGTTTTGAGGGAAAGAGAGCTTAGGGGAGCAGGAGATCCCAGCTGGATCAAGAACAGAGATGGAGAACAAGGAAAAAGAGACCATGATAAATGAAGACCCCATGGGAATAGGAAGAAGCAAAGTGCTAGAGAGGTCCCCTGAAATCCACAGAGATACCTCCACAATAGACTACTGGCAATGGTCGAGAGAAAGCTCGAACTGACCTACTCTGGTGATAGGATGGCCAAACACCCTAACTGTCGTGCTAGAAATCTCTCCAATGTCTGATGGAAGCGGATGTAGAGATACACAGACAGGCCCCAGGTGGAGCTCCAGGAGTCCAATCAGTGAGAAAGAGGAGGGATTTTATGAGCGAAAATTATTGAGACCAAGATTGGAAAAAGCACAGGGACAAATAGCCAAAATAGTGGAAACACATGAACTATGAACCAATAGCTGAGGAGCCCCCAACTGGATCAGGCCCTCTGGATAAGTGAGACAGTTGATTAGCTTGAACTGTTTGGGAGGCACCCAGGCAGTGGGACTGGGACCTGTCCTTAGTGCATGGGGTGGCTGTTTGGAACCTGGGGCCTATGCAGGGACACTTTGCTCAGCCTGGGAGGAGAGGACGGGACCTGCCTGGACTGAATCTACCAGATTGAGCTGATTCCCCAGGGGAGTCCTTGCCCTGGAGGAGATGGGAATTGGGGGTGGGCTGGGGGAAGGGCAGGGCGGGGAGGACAGGGGAATCCGTGGCTGATATGTAAAATTAAATCAAATTATAAAATTTTTTTAAAAAGTTACCTTGCTTGGCAGACACGTATGTTTAGTTCCAGCAAATCTACTTAAATGTGCTATTTGGAGATTCATAAAAGTTGAATAAGTCAAATCTGCTCTGTGTTTTATCCCTCAATCAACCTTCAGGATTGTTTTACTTCTTCTCCTGTTTGAATATGTTTAAAGGATAGAGAAGAAATGAGATCCTTTAGGTGTACTATTTAGGTCTTTCTCTTCTCTTCTCTAAGAAACTCATAAATCAAAAAGGAAACAAGCATTTCCTAGATTTTTCCACATTCCTGTCCTCTAGGCAATATTTACTGAAGACATAGCCTGTACAGGAAGTGCAATCACCCAGATATGATAAAGAGAAATGGCAAAATTATTTCCTTCCACAAGACGCTTAGAGAAACAGAAATGCATGCTCCACAGGTTTTATGCAAAAGAAGCTTCTAAAATTAAAATTAGTTGCACTCTGGGTGGGAAGTTTGTATATCCCTAGTTTAACACAATGGAAATTCTTTATTAGAAGACAAAATGTGAGCTCCAGATAAAGTGTCATTTATGATCTGGTTTCTTGAGGTGGGGGAGCATCTTATGCAGAAAATAAACAAAGAAAATGCAAACAGAATACACTTGGTACCAAGCATTAAATTGTGACATATAAAAACTAAATCTCACAGGACACAGAGAAGTAAAGTAAAACTGAGCTGGAAGGTTTCTGTTTCCCCTTCCCCCTTCCCTCTTTCCCTCCCTCCCTTCCTTATTTTATTAGGGTTTAGTATACATATAGTAAAATAAAGGAAATGATGAGCTGACAAGCATACAACACAATTGAGTTTAGCACCCATCTGCACCTGTGTCATCAACAGCCACATCAAGCTCTAGAACAGTCTAGCACTTTCTTCTCATCCAATGTTCAGACCCTTCTGCTTTCTCTCACAAAGGGAGACCAATAAAACCCAACTCTATGAACTCCAGAAGGAAGGAATGCAATGAGCTAAAGCCTGGAACGCAAGGAACAAGGTGGAGGAAAGACAGCAGCACTGGGGCTGTTGGGTTTTTTAATTTTGTTTTTTGGAATTATGATGTAATTAAATCATTTCCCCCTTTCGTTTCCACCTTCCAGTTCCTCCCATGCTCCTCCTTGCTCTCAAATTCATGGCCCTTTTTTTCTTTAATTGTTGTTACATATATACCTAGACACATAAACACAACTTGTTCAGTCTGTTTGTTACTGTATGTTATAATCTTGTATCTATATAGTCTCTCTCTCTCACACACACACACACATATATACACACACATAGATAGATAAATAGATAGATAGATAGATAGATAGATAGATAGATAGATAGATAGATAGATAGATAGATAGATATGGATGACCACTTGGAATCAGATAACCAACTGAGGGTCTCTTCCTTGAAGAAGATCATTTCTCCTGTTCTCAGCATCCCTCAGTTGGTCATACATTTTTATTTTTTTGGTCTAGTATTGAGGACCTGCAAACTTTCCTTCTTCGATATTAGCATGTCCATAGGTGTCATCATTGTTCAGGTCTTGTTCAGACAGACACACTTGTGAAACTTCACGAGTGTAGTCCCTCTCACATTCCTAGGAGACACACTCTCACAGCGAACTTCCTGTTTCTCTAGCTCTTACAATGCCCCACCCCTTTCCCCAAACCTTAGGTATAGGAATTGTCTTGTAGTTGTTCTCCAACTCCTAGTAACCATATGTAAACTAATATGTATAACTTGTGACATATTACGCTTCAGAACTAAGCCTATGACCCAGTGAGTTTCTCATGTGCTTCCTATTATTGCTCTTGATTAAAGACGTATGTTAATTTCTAACGCATTCTCTAGCTTTTTAATGGCACCCTGACAGTTCTCTCTTTGTGAGGGTGACTGGCACAGCTTGAGTTATATTCTGACCTTAAATCCTTTCCCCCATCCTGTCTCCATTTCTCTGCGCTGTTCTTAGATTCTGATTCTGACTTTCAGTCTCTCCTTCATTTGGGAAATTATTCCAATCCTGTTCAAATAGTTCTACCAACACTTTCTGTTAATTAGTATCTTCCTCTCCTGATCATAGAAAGCTTTTCCTAGCACACTTCCATCTGAGTCCCCAGAATTCTGAGGCTATAGTCAGATTCAGAGGTCTGTAGCTTAGCTTGTTGATGTAGAAGAATGGTCTTCCCTTCTCCAGTTCCCTGCTGCTAGTCCAGGACCCAAGATCCACCAACTTGTTTTGTCTTGCCTTACCATTCTTGCTCATCTCCAGTCTACCTTGTTATTATAGTGATCCAAGTTTGACCTCTGGACAGTATCTCATAAACTCACACACTGACACACTTGAAGCATTATAAATGCATAGTGATTGATAGGTAAAATATACACAAAGAAGTTAGCATTGATAAGGAAAGAGAGAGAGAATCAGGATAAAGGTAAGGCCCAGAGTGGGAAGAGTACAGGGATTCAACAGCCATAACTGACAAGAAACTATTAAAATTCCTGGGAGAATGATAGATCATTCCATAAGAACATAGCAGATGAAGGGGAAAACTTTTATGGAAGTCAAGAAAGCCACAATGGCATGTGTGCCAAGTTGCCATCATGGTCATAAATTTATTGTAAATAGGTAATATTCAGTAAGATCAGGACCATGAATAGTCACCCATAGTTAACTAGAGCAGTTGTTAAAGATGGAGCCTTCACCATCAATTTTAGAACAATTCCTTCACGTGTGCTATTAAATGTACTTATTTCATCTACAAGGTTTGCCAAACTAACAGCTCCACTGAGGATGCCAAACTCCCAACTGCACCTGAAATTACTTTGAATTGCTGGTGGCTGTGAACTTCCTAGAATATTAAATAAAATAAAATCGAATAAAATGTTAAATTTTTTAAGCATTTAATTCCCACAGTTAGAAATTCTTCCCGTATTTCCCACTGCCTGCCTGTAGCTAGAAACTGCAAGTTCACTGACAAGCAGATTTCTGTCAGAGTTGCAATTTGTTTCCTGCATAAACAAGTTAGAGGTGTTTTAACAAACTGAAATATAAGCAAATGCACCCATTGGTAGTTGGCTTTCTTGGAATGAGACTTTTAAATTATAGCAGTAAGCATGACAAAAACCCTGAGAGTCATGGTTTAAATGTGCAAATACTACACATAATCACCGAACCTATTCACATGATTTTAGTGCTTTTTTAATGTGTTTTGAGTTTATAGCCAGCATTCCTTAAGTTACATAAACATTGTAATATAAATGTGTTTGTGTTTAGTTAAGGCATTGATTTCCAAGATACTCAGATGCCTAAGAAATGACTATTCATAAATGGCATTCAATAAAAAGGAAAAGATGATCAGGCTACAAGCATGCTAAGCACAGTCTTGTCATTGCTTTTCAGAAATGCTAGGAGCAGCCTAAGAAACATGGTAAGTACGTGAGTAAATAAATGGCCTTAGAAAATAATAAATAAAACTGCCATTGCTTAAAGGTGGTATGATTCACTATATAGATATGTGAAAATATTATATGAAGCTATTGGAATTAAGCATGAGGTTAAGAAAGTCAAAATTATTGTCACTGTTAAAGCTGTGTATCTGAAACATGAGTACAAATTTTTACTTTTTGTGTGTTTGATATTTTCATAACACAAAATTATTAAATTTATATTTAATTTTATGTATGTGTGTAGCAAGTCTTTCTCTGTACTACCAACTTCCAAATAATGACACAGAGACTTCTTATTAATTATGAAAGCTTAGTCTTAGTTTAGGCTTGTCTCACTAGCTCTTATAACCTAAATTAACTCATTTATTTTAATCTACATTCTATTGCATGGCTCCTTACCTCATTTCTCTGTACTGCTCATGCTGTTTTCTCCACATCTTTCTGGTGACTCCCCCTTTCTTCTTCCCAGAGCTCTCTCTGTCTGGAAGTCCCAACTATACCTCCTGCCTAGCTATTGGCCATTTAGCTTTTTATTAAACTAGTTACAGTGACATATCTTTACACAATGTAACCAAATATCTCACAACATATGTGAATTGCATTTACATCATTTCCCCCTCCCTCTCCTCCCATCAACTCTATCTATGTCCTTTTCCTTTTCAAATTCATGGTCCTTTAACATACGTATATACATATCCAAAAGCTATTTCCAGACTCAATTCTGTTCCAATTAAAATCCCCACAACATTCTTCACAGAAGTAGAAAAAAATCTATCCTAAATTTTATATGAATCAAAAAAAGACCCCAGGTATTCAAAGCAATCCTAAGCAAAGAGAACAATGCTAGAGTTGTTCTGAAGATTTTAAAATATATTATAAAGCTATTGTATTCAAAATAGTATAGTACTGGCACAAAAGTGGGCATGTAGACTGGTTGAACAAAGTAGAACACACAAACATGAGTGCACATAACTACTGATATTTGACAAAGAGGACAAAAAAAACACTGCAGAAAAGACAGCATCTTCTACAGATGGATATAGGAAAATGGTATGTCCACATGTAGAAGAATGAAACTAGACAGTGACTTTAAAATTGAAATATTTCACTGCAAGTCTGAATTTCCAGTTTCTAAAACTTTGGAAATTCAAGCTATAGTGAGCTGATACTTTATTGGTCCTGGCAGCAGTTGGCAAGGCTGAGCAGCATGTTCCCTTCTGAAGAAAGCATATAGTCCCTGGTCCCCATGACTGGATCCTACAGTAACCTGCACCATGTACTGCCTTCACCTGCTTCACTCTTGCATGGCTGGCCCAAACTCTGTGCACTGCTTCCACAAAAGGAATGATATCTGAGTTTCATTATCTCTATGTAATGTAATGGCAATATCAAAACCTAATCATGCAATGCTTCTAGGAACTAATTCAACAACATGCTAGAAAAATGCTAAGCACTTTATAAATAATGACAATTATTATTTTATTGGTAAAAAATGAAAACTATGTGAATTTCTTAGCAGAGGGGCCAAATTTAGATTCATGGTAAGGACAGTATTTTATATTGTAGCTGCCAACTAACATTGTCAAAACTTTGTTGATTTTTTTTTTTGATAAGCACTTAAAGCTGACTTTCTATAAAGCAGAAACCAGAGAAGCAAATAAAAAAATATAGATTTATAATACTCTGCATTTTTTAATATATTCAAAATCCCTGCAGTTTGTGTGTTTAGTTGATCTGGTTGACTGGTTGAGATGATTCCGAAAATCAAGCACATTGTGGCGGTTTCAAAGGAAATGGCCCCAAAAGGAGGCGTGGCTTTGTTGGAGGAAGTGTGTCACTGTGGGGGTGGCCTTTGAGGTCTCCTATGTTCAAGCTACTCCCACTGAGACAGTCCACTTCCTGTTGCCTGCTGATCAAGATGTAGCCAGCACCATGTCTGCCTGCCTGCACACTGCCATGCTCCCCATCATGATGATAATGGACTGAACCCCTGAACTGAGATCTCAATTAAATGTTTTCCTTTATAAAAGTTGCTGTGGTCATGGCATTTCTTCACAGCAATAGAAACTCTAAGACACCCATACAAGCACTCTACCACTAAGAAACACTTCCAATCCTCCCAAGAAACTTTTAAAAGTGAGAGGTAGAAATAGACATCTAGGCTGGGTGGTGGTGGCGCACACCTTTAATCCCAGCACTCGGGAGGCAGAGCCAGGCGGATCTCTGTGAGTTCGAGGCTAGCCTGGGCTACCAAGTGAGTTCCAGGAAAGGCGCAAAGCTACACAGAGAAACCCTGTCTCGAAAAACCAAAAAAAATAAAAAATTAAAAAAAAATAAGAAATAGACATCTAAACAGCTAATTCTAGACAATTAACTGTGGAAGTACAGAAAATACCCATTAAGTATTGATACTTAATCCTGTCCCCAAACATATACTTATATAAATGTCTCATCCTAAAATAAGTAATGAGGAAATCAAAGAGTAGCTGAGGGTAAAAAAAGTGAAAATTGAGTAAGGATTGCTACCATCTATCTCACTACTGAGAAGGACTGCATTGCAGGCCCAGGATGTTCTGGTAGCCAAAGCTTAAGGGATATTGTGATGGTTAACCTCTATGGTCAACTTGATGAGATCTGGAATCAGTCTGGTGATGGGCCTATGAGGACATCTGTGAGGAAATCTCTTTATTAGGTTAATTGAAATAGGGAGACCTGCCCACTCTGGACAGTAACATTCCCTGGATTAGGATCTTGGGCTGCATAAGTAGAAAAGAGTGAGATGAACACACGTAACCACTGCTCTCTTCTTCCTGACTGTGGATGTGAGCAGCTGCTCCAAGCTCCTGCTGCCCCACCTTGATGGTGTGTACCTTCAACTATGAGCAAAAGAAACCCCTTCTCCCTTAAGTTGCTTTTGTCGGGCATTTTATCAAAGCAACAGGAAAAGAAAGTAAGCCAGTCACACTACCCATTACAAGATTTATAACACACATAGGATTGTAAATTCACCAGAGGAGCAGAAAGAAGCTAAGGTTTTGTGGTAATAAGACCTTGGAGAAATATATTCTCATAGTTAGACTTTTGTCAGAATTGAATGTTGATCAGCCTGCATTAATGGTTTCTAGGGAAACTCCCAGTTGCTGTCAGGTATAGACAGACTTCTGTGAAGGATCAGAAAGAAGATATTTTAACCTTACTTGATAGTTAAGGTTAGTTAACCTTACTCTCATAGTTCTCAGCTCTGTTTTTTTTTTTTTGAAGAAATTAATTTATTAGAGCTTGTAAATTTGTTTATTGTTACATACAAAGAAGTCATTAGAAGAATCCAAACCATTTTGATATTTCTTCAATTACTATGTTCTTAGGAGTATACCTATGCCTTGGGGGGCGGGCTGGGGGGAAGGTGAGGGGGGCGGGAGGGGGGAGAACAAGGGAATCTGTGCCTGTATGTAGAACTTAATTGCATTGCAAAATAAAAATTAAAAAAAATAAAAAATAAAAAATAATTTTCTACACTAAAGAGCTGCACACAAGGCATAGGTATACTCAGCTCTGTTTTTAAAAATGAGAGCAAGCACGGACTAGTTGCAAAGAATTGTCAGAGCTGTGTTCCAGTAAATGTAATTTAGGAAAATAAGCAACAAGATATGGAGCAACCTGGAGCTTGCACAGGCTCCGCCCCCAGAATGTGCTGCCCAGTCACATGATCACCCTGCTTCTAGCAGCAAGATATCTAAGATGAAGAATGGTTCATTTTTATGGATTAAGCCTCCTTGAAATAGCTGTATAGTCTATGTTGCCACCAGATGCCATGTTGGTGTCTGTAGTCCTTGCTGCAGTTGGAGGCCATGCTGGTGTCTATGTTCTATGCTACAACCAGAGGCCATGTGGATATCCATGACCCATGCAGCCACCAGGGGCCATGTTGATGTCCATGGTCCATGTTGCTACAAGAGGTCATATGGATGTCTGTGGTCTGTGCTGCTGCCAGAGGCCATGTGGATGGCCATGATTCATGCTGCCACCTGGGCCACGTTGATGTCTATGGTCTATGATCTATGTGGACATTTGAGACCATGTTGATGTCCATGGTCTGTGCTGCTGCAGGGGATTGTGTTTATGTCCATGACCTTTGTTTGCATGGGGGGGGGGCATGTTGGTGTTTATGGTCATACTGCCACTGGCTGTTATGGTCAAGGGAGCTTCTTTTGTTGTTGTATTGATGACTGCAGATCCATAATTGAGAATTAGAGATACTGAAGGCTTCTCTGCCAGTCTCTTCCCCCTCCCCCCAAAAAGGAAACTGTACAGACAGAAAGCTATTGAAGAGAATCCTTAAAAATTGTGACAAAGATGCTGAAGTGGAGCTCTTCACAGTCGATGGCTTCTGGTGAGGGGAGGGAGAAGGACTCAGTTATCTTTAAGGGGCTGGCCACTGGGAGTTTGACCATGCTCCAGTGAATATATGGGTAACACAAATTGGACTTGGTATATATATATATATATTTTTTTTTTCATTTGGTGGGGAGGGCACAAGGGAGAGAGGGTGGACCTAGGAGGAATGGACGGTGAGGATGATCAGGGTGCATTGTATGAAATTCCCAAATAATCAATAGGGATATTATGTTGGGGGGGGGGAGATTCATTTGGTCCATAGACTGTTGTCCTGTGTTATCAATAAAAAAACAGGACTATCGGTTTCAAAAGATGTTGATTTTGGTAGGTGTATTAGTAAAAACAAATAAAGACTGATGTTACTATTAGTGTTTTATGGAATTGACCACCTACTTACTCCTCATGGCTTAGAGCCTCATATAAAAAGTGAACCAAAATTCCTGTAAGCAAAGTGTAGTAACAGAGCTTGCATTGTGCAGCCATATTGTTAACCAGTACTTTAAAAAAAATGCCTGAGACCTAGTCCAGGTAGAGTGTGTAAGCTGCTCGCCCTGAAGACCCCTGAACCCACAGTACCTGTATCGAATAATGCAGCTTCTGGAAAGGTCTATGCGACACATTACTATCGATGTATGCCCTCCAGGGACAGAGGGTCAGCTGCTAGAAGGGTGCCTTACAACTTCCCAGAACATCTTTCAAAAGTTCTGAGGAAATCAGGAACCTTAAATAACAGGATTTTGTTTAGTAAGCAGTAATTAGAAATGTGCCTGGCCTCTACGGTCATCCTATTTTTTAAAGAGTCACCAGTTCAATAATATCAGAATGAAGTAATAATCCATCTCAAACTAAAGAAATCATCTTCACACTGCCCTTGTAAAATTTATTTTTAAAATGCTATGAAAAGATAAAAGTGATCTTTTCAGTGCTAGGCATTTCATAGTTGCTCAGGGAAAAGCTGTTGAATTTGAATATGTGTATATATAGAAAAATATAATTAATTACTGCTCACAATGTCTTCCAAAAGTGCAGAGACTAAAGTAACACAAGTTTTCAAGTTTGGGAAAGACTCCATGGAGGAAGTTGCAACTCAGTAATAATAGAAGTACAGTGCACCATTTAGGTCAAAATCACAGAATGTATGAGGCACAGGAGGGTGGCGCCAGCAGAAGGCCTTGCATCTACAAAGGTGTGCTGACAGAAGTTACAGGATGAAAAGTGCTTCACTTTGTTGAGAGCATGATGTGAAGAAGACACAGGAGAGGAAGCAGGGGAGGCGAGCTGAACACTGTGGAGTTAAAACATTGTTTAAAATAAGACCACCCGTGAGAGCCTCCGTCAATAGCTAAGATCCTACAGGAGACCTGTCCTGGGGAAATAAATTGTGCGCTGACTACTGGGGTCCTGACCAGAGAAACAAAGAGAATGGATGTGCAGCAGGGGTCTGCACATCACCTTGGAGCACCCACTGCACTGTTGTCACAGCTCTGGGAAGGATCAGGTTTCCTAATTACATGAAAAGATACCCTGCAAAGTACAGAGAGAAACGCGTGTTCTCCTGCACTGAAGATCTTAGACACAGCATTAGCCAAGAAGCCACTCAGGTGCAGGTCCTGGGGCTCCATGTCCTCTTGAACTCTCACCGGGTTTGGGAGCGAATTATAGTAAATTGTGCTTTTCTTTGCCAAGAATGAAAAGGAAAGAGGATGAAAAAAAAAAAAAAGAGAAAGTCTCCCTTTGTTTTCCTCACTTCCCACTGGGTTCTTGATTCGTTAGGAATCAGTTCCAGTTGCTAAGGCTTCCCTGGAGCTGGCTGCTGCGGCTTTGTCTGCTGGCCTCCAGTGTAACACAAGCAGCCTGCAGCCCCACTCCACACCCAGCCTTTTATCCGTGGGAGCAGGAGTGCCTTCTTGCCTTCGGAAAGCTCGCAAGGCTGCCTGATCCAAACGAGAAGCTCTGCCTTTTAAATAATGCTGAGACTTGCTGACAATAAGCACTCAGTGCTTGAAAACTGGATGCTTGTTTCGTTGTGATCTCTTCATTGGTTCCTAGACCTCAAACTCCCTAGAGAACGCCACAAATTCACATGCTGTCTCTGAAATATATATACATATAGCACCTGCAGCTCTGATTAGCCTAGAAAGGGTGTGAGAAAAAATAAAGAAAAACATATTCTTGTTGCCAGACAGCTCCCTGCTAGTGGCATAGGTGAGGAAGCTGAAAGTTAGTGAAGTTAGTCTATTAAAAGGGCAGAAAAGTATATTCGCCACCTGCCTCCACAATAGCTTAAGTAGCTTTAGAAGGACTTTTTGCCTGATTCCTTTTTGGATAATGAAATATCAGCAGGGAAAGTGATCATAAAGTAGCAGTGAATACAAACCAGAATTCTACAGAGGGGTACAATGGGAAGGATCAGTGGGACACAGGAGCAGAAACCTGTCTCCAGTCTGCTGGGTGATCCATGAAAACTTGAAACTCCCTAAGTCTCAGTTTCTGATCATCGTAAGTAGCTCCTAAGGTTGGCAAGGCTGAATTAGACGCTGTGCTGATTTACTACCTCCGGTAAAAAGGCATCAAAAGTGTTCATTTGGGGAAACACCTGTGAAGCGAGTAGGGCGGGAGCAGAGGAGCTGGCAGAGCCATCAGATGGCATGGCCATCTGGCCTCTGTGAAGGGAATAGCAAGCAAAGTTCAGTGGAAGTCTCTGGGTTGTGGGTCAAGGGAAACTGTAAAACACAGTGGGTACTTCTCAAGCTATGCCCTCATCAAAGAACCCTCCATCCCCCAGGAACAGACCCACCAAAGCATGAGTGCTATACTCATCAGCTAGAGTATCTTGTGGGAATTGTGGCCTCCTTACAACACTCATGATGGATCTCCAAGCACGGCAGTGATAGCAGACAGTTACATTTGCTGTTAAAAGAGGTCTTCAAGCTGTCCTCTCAACAGGCTGGACCAACATATGTGAAAAACACTTGACACTAGTAATTGGCTTATCAAAGCTATTCTGTAAAAGTACCTTTTCCCCTTAAATGTCACATATTTTGCTGGTATGAATGACAAACATAGTACATATAGTTTAAATTAACTTTGCATTGCAAGTTCATCGGTATTTAGCTAAACAAGATTGAGTTTGAGAATAACATAGTACTGGGAATATTTGTTCATTAGTAAATTATGCACATATTGAGAGAGGTTGATAGCAGAAGCTAGCTATTTGTTTATTTTAGAAAAATTGGAGAAATTCACATAAGCAACTTGAGTACAAAGTCCATCAGTCTTGGAGAATCAAGGTATGAGTTAGCATCTGCCTTTTAATGATAGGCAGGATCTTCTTCTGAATCATAGCAGTCTTAAAGAATGTGAAGGAATAATTTTGTGATGAAGATGCCTGTAAGCTTGCAAGCAGCAAGCATGAGATCAGAACTCCTTGTCCTCAAGCTTGCATGAAAAATGTTTTGGTTGTTTTCCCAGTAGAGTAAAACTTTGCCAGGATAATTTGTGATCAAAACCTTCTGAGTCATTCCACCCCCACATGAAGTCTCTTTCCCTTCTTGAAAACTCTGAAATAGATCTTTTTAAATAAAAAATTAAAATTAAAAAAGAAGAAATACAGCATCTGGTAGTGAGCTGGAGAGTGGATAACAGCAGAAAGAGGAAAGATTCTGCAATGACTTGATCTTCCATGCAGGCACAAATTTCTGAGGAGAGGCCAATTGGTTATAAACTCTCCAGGGAATAGCAAGATGGGCCAGCAGTGGAGTGCTGACTGTCTGTCAGAGGGGTCGAGGACACCAAGAGGACACGGCCCACAGGATCAACTAAGCAAGGCTCACAGGACTCACAGAGACTGATGCTGCAATCTCATCTAGGTCCTCTACAGATAAATTATGGTAGCTTAGTGTTCTTGTGGGACTCCTGACAGTGGGAGTGGGAGATGTCTGACTCTTTTAACTGCTCTTGGGACCCTTTTGCTCCTATTGGGTTTTCTTATCCAGTCTTGATGTGAGGGTTTGTGTCCAATCTTACTGTAACTTGTTATGGGGTGTTTGGTTGATATTCCTGGGAGGCCTGCTCTTTTCTGAAGGGAAATGGAGGAGGAGTGGATCTGGGAGACAGAGAAGGGGGAAGACTGGAGGAAGGGGAAATTGCAGTTGGGGTGTAATGTATGAGAGAAGAATAAATTTTAAAATATAATGTAAAAAAAAATTATATCCCACCTGATCTTTAAAAAAAAATAGAATATTGGCAGCTTTTGCAAAGGACCAGTTTTGGTTTCTAGTACTCACATGGTGACTCACAACCAGCCATAACTCCTCTCTCTCTCTCTCTCTCTCTCTCTCTCTCTCTCTCTCTCTCTCTCTCTCTCTCGTCTTTACAAAAATAAATAAATAAACTTCAGAAATTATTTTGTCTTGGTATTGTGGCAATTTTCATACATTAAATTTCTGGAATCCCATATAGAATTAATAATATCTCATTTTAATTTGGGAAAGGGGATATTTTTCCCTACTCATCTTTCAGAGCAGAGCTGCCATAACATGTCAGTCCAGATTTATAGGTATGAGGGTCAAATGTTTCCATCAAAGTTATATAATACTTATATTATGACTTACATGATTTCCTGCAATAAATGCCTATTCCTGTGGGTTCCACACACCACTAAAATATTTCATTCCTTCATATTCAAGGAAGTCATTTATTGCCTCACATCTCCGTTGTCTAAGCTTCTATATCTTTTGACATTATCCTTTCTCAAATGATCAAAATTGTCCTATAAAAACAGAAGTGTAAAAATTTTCATATATGTTGCTTTCTAATCTTCATACAAATATCTTTATAGAGTACTGCATAACAGATGCATATATATTTCTAGATATTTACTTATTTATATTCAATGTGTATTGGTGTTTTGGCTGCATGCATGTCAGTGCACCATGTGCTTACCTGTCACCCTCAGAGGCCAAAAAAAGATATTGGATCCTCTAGGACTGGAGTTAAAGATCATTTTGAACCAACATGTGGGTGCTGGGAATGGAACCCAGATCCTCTGGAAGAGCAGCCCGAGGTCTTAACTATCTCTACATTCCCAGATGTATTTCCAGGTATCTAGGGGTCTAGGCTGTTACTAACTTTTCGACCTTGTAAACATCACTTAACCCTGTGAATCTCAATAACACACACCTAGAATAAAGCCTAATATATAATGGATGCCTACTCAGTTATGGCGTGCAATGTATTTCCTAACATATCAGCCATAGGAAAACACATAGGAAATGTCTTACAACTTGTCAAAAGCAAACTTGACAAAGTAAACACTTATAGTAATTAAAGTCATTAGAGATGCTTGTAAGTATACAGCTATGGGTTGAAAACAAGCAGAAGACAGGAAACATCCAAATAAATAAATACAAATGAATCTCATAGTGCAGTGTTCTCTACTGTCAATGAAGTCCCAAGAGGCACACTTAGCACTGCATATGCAAAAGAAAAGGTAAATGTGACCAAATATTGACTGCTAGTTGCTTCATAACAGCCTTCAAAGAGCCACTAATCTTTACAAACCAGGAGCCCATAGTCAGTATTAGACATTTTCCCTATGTCTTCTTTAATATTTTCTCAGTTTATTTCATACTTTGATTTTTGCATGCCTGGGTCCAAGTATATACTCATTTTCAAGCAAATTGACATATTACATCCCCTAGGAAACAGGGCCTTCTCTGAAATGTATGGATCTTCTCCTGCCAAGAAGAGAAAAGTCTTCCTGTCTTAATCGGGTCAAGGCCCCTCCTTGTTAGGCCCAGAGGTTGCTCAGCAGTAGCTGGTACAGAGAATGATTCCTGCTCTGCAACTGTCTGTTACCATGGAGACATGCTAATTAGTGAATGATGAGAAAGCCAGAGGAGTTCAGGGTCTATAAAATCAGGGGAACCAAAGGGAAATGAGTGGAGAAATAGAGATGGAAAGAAAGGAGAAGATGTTTGTGGGACAATAGCAGGTTAGATGTCCTCGAATGAGAGGATCACCATGAAGAAGGAAAGGAGTTATGAAAGGGAAAGACTAGCCATGACAGAGAGCTTGATGAAGGGCAGAGACTGTAGCCCGAGAAAAAAAATGGGACACTCTGTTGCACATAGTATTAATTCCTAGGGTCATGGATGTCACAAATATGTATTTGAACGGTGTTAAAGACCTGCTTTTTTTTCCAAAGAGAAAAACATGTGACATTCAGGACCATTAAAAGAGATTGTAGATTTCTACAGACATTTCTCTGCTGTAAGTTGGGTCCACATTTGCTGTCATAATGTTCTGTGTGAAGTGTGAATATGTAACACTCCTGTCTAACCTCTGAGTCCATTGTGTCCTTAGATTTCTGTATCCAGACCTCTGAGGAACACAAGCGACAACTTCAGGTGTAATGTTTTAAGAAGATAATATGTATCTGAAAGTGCTATACTCATGAGCATGTAAGTTTATGTACCTAAGGCATTTTGGAATCTTGACTGGGTGATAAAAATCAATCTTCTAAAAAGATAGTCATTATATTAATAATATAATATTTTCTGACTCATCTGGATATCATATATTATGTGCTAATACTGTATTATATTTGAGTTTTGCATATCTTAATAAAAAATATTATGAAAATATAAAAATGTTGATATGCTAATAAAGAGAATGAAGGGCCAGGTATTCTTTTTTTTAATCTTCAATTTTTCTTTTTATTGTGCATGTGTATTTGTAAGAAGGTACACATGTGTGTAGGGATGCAATGTTCACCAGGAGGCCAGAGGACAGCAACTTTGGGTATCATTCTTTTGATTACAAACTGTATGGCCTATGGCTCAGGCTTCTTGCTAGCTAGATTGTATAACTTAACTCAACCCATTACTATTAATCTATGTATTGCCACATGTTCCATGGCTTTACCTGTATCCCATTACATGTTGCTCCTTGGATAGCGGGTTGGCGATTCCCCACTCTGCCTTTATTCTCTCTTTATCTCTCTTGTATTTTCCTGCCTGGCTCCACCCTGCCCTGCCATTGGCCAATGCAGCTTTATTTATTAGCCAATGGGAGCAACACACATTTGCAGCATACAGAAAGGTATGCCATAGCACTTCCCCTTCTCTGTGTAATAAAAAAGGAAGGTTTTTACCCCAACACAGCAAAACTATGGTATTCTAACCAGAATGTTTCTAGATAAGAAGGAAGAGAATCAGTCCATTGTGTTAACTAGTGGGGAGTTCTGGAGGTAGATAAGTCGCATTCACAAAGTTCTCATCTGCCCATGCCAGTAAGTATATCCACAGCAACCCACACCTTGGAAATCCGAGTCCTGGCCTTTTCATCTACCAACAGATTCTCTCATCTGTCAAATCTACATCAAATACCACTCTCCTCAGGAGAGTCCTTGGGAGACCTTCTTAAGTAGATGGTTGCACCCTTCTTTTTGCTCCCAATGTTCTTGGTCTCTCTGTGTCTATTATACATGGATATTTTAAAAGATAAACATTCTTCATCAAGGAATGCTCCTCAGAACTGACAAATGCCATCTGTGAATCTTATGAGACTATGGACATTTCCATAACTACTTAGCTTCCATTAATGTCTGGGATCCCCATTCATCTAGAACCAGTTCCGCGGTCTCTTTCCCACACACTGACTTTATTCTCTGTTACTCTGCTTTCTCCACAACTTTTTGTTATGTGCCGCCATTGCCTCTGTCTCACTGTGACCATAATACCAGACAGAAACAACTTAAGAAAGGAAAGATGTATGTGGACCTCGTGGTTTCCGTTCACTAACGTTGGGAAGATGTGGCTGAGCATCCCAGTTCCTGGCAGTGGAGACCTCACAACATGGAGAACCCAGAAGTAGAGAGAGAACAATAGGAATCAGAGGCTTTACTTTCAAAGACCCACCCCCAGGGACTATTTCACTAGCTCAGCCCCATCTCCTTCCACAACCTTTCAAATCAACACTATTGCCTTGGGAACAAGTATTCAAACAATGAACTTGTGGGGGACATTTCAGATTCAAACTATAATATCATGGTGTTAAATATCATATAATAGATACTACACTAAAATGGGCTTTTTTGTGATTATTGAATATCATGTGTTTCTTTTACTGTCCTTCATACTTTTGTTTTTGTTTTTGTTTTTGTTTTTTGAGACAGGGTTTCTCTTTGTAGTTTTGGTGCCTGTCCTGGATCTTGCTCTGTAGACCAGGCTGGCCGGGAACTCACAGAGATCCACCTGGCTCTGCCTCAGAGTGCTGAGATTAAAGGCGTGCACCACCACTGCCCAGCCCGCCTAGCATACTTCCAAGTTAGCCAAGTATATATAAGTAAATACATGGATGTACAGACACCATATACACAAACCCAAATCACAATCTAATCACCAAACATTTTTCTCATGCAGTACTATTTGAAAATCTCAGATAGCAATCCCAGCAGGTTAACAGTTTGATGGTATGCATGTCTATAAAAATCATGTTAGCTTCCATCATCTAGGAATGCTGCTTGTGGATCACAGTCAGATTCACTTAGACAAAGTCCAGTGTAGGATCCTAGGAAGTACAGCAGACCAAGTTTTAGTGGTGAATTCCTAACATAGTCCATATGCTAAGTCCATATACAACTTGAGAATGCTAATAACCAAGGATCACTAGGCAGGTCTGGATAGATAAAAGGAAAGGAGACAAGAAAGGTCTCCTACAAATTTACTTGTTTTGACTCAAGGCAACTATAGGGAAAGTCAAAACTAAGGCATCTTTCTCCAGGGCATTATATAGAAAATCTGGCATGGCTCTTTGAATGTTCCTGTACTTTTTATATTATACCATTTCCTTTTACCAAAATAGATGCCGATAATGTAACTGTAAGTGTGTGTGTGTGTGTGTGTGTGTGTGTGTGTGTGTGTGTGTGTGTGGATTTTGGAGAGACAGAGTTGCCACATTTTTCCTTTCATTGAAAATGGATTTTTTTCTCACATAATATATGCTGATTAGTTTCCCTTCCTGCTACTCCTCCCAGTTTCTCTTCAACTCCCCTCCTGTTCGGATTCACTTCCTTCCTGTCTCTCATTAAAAAACCAACAGGCTTCTAAGAGATAAAATTTTAATACATAATATTTAGATAAAACAATAACACATCAGAAGTGGACAAGACAAACAGAAGGAAAAGAACCAAAAAAAGAACAAAAATCGAAGACCCAGAATTATGCACACTCAGGAATCCAATAAAGACACTGAACAGGAAGCCGTAACATAACTGCAGAGGACCTGGTGCAGCCCCTTGCAGGCCCTGTGCATGCTGCCTAGGTCTCTGTGAGTTCACATGTGCATGTTATTTACAAGGCCTTGTTTCCTCAGTGTCCCCCATCCCCTCTGGCTCTTACACTCTTTCTGCCTCCTCTTCTGAGGGGTTTCCTGTGCCCTGAAGGGCGGGATTTGATGGAGACCTCCCATTTAGGGCTAAGTGTTCCAAGTTCTCTCACTCCGCATAATGTCTGTCCATGGGTCTCTGTGTTCCCTTCCCATCTAACTTCATGTTCTTTCTCTCTATCTGTGTTTCAGGAAATAAATCATAAAAATACAAAAGTGAAAATTTAAAAAAAAAGTGAGACAAAAATTCCAAAATGAAATATAAAATTCAAAAAAATATTCCATGGGGTCTGTTTTGTGTTGACCAACTACTGCTGGTATGGGGTCTGTCCTGGAGTGTGATTGATATACCCAGTGACACTCTATTGGAAAAGAAACTGATTTTTTTCCTTGGAGCTGGTATCAGTTGCAAATAGGCTCTTGATTAGGGGGTTGGAACCCCATATCCATTTCCTCCTCTCAGTGTTGGGACCCCATCTGCCTTGAACCTGTACAGATCTATTTTCATAGACTTAGTTTCAAATCTACATCTGTTCCACCATCTTTTGCTTAGCATTTTGGTAGTTTATTTGGTCACAAATGCACTCTCTCATATAAGAAAACATAAGAGGTCCGATCAAACCCTGTACTTCAAAGCATAAATATTGCATCATCAGTATCACAATATTACCATCCTCATATGCATTAGGAAGCATACTTAACATTTGTGAAATGAGGTTATCGTTTTATCAAATTTTCAGAGATATCGTACATTTTCCAGATAAATTGAGGAACTATTATTAACATCCTTTAGTTCTAATATTTTAAATTTACATTAGATTTAGATAGGCCACACAGGCCTATGTCTGGAATATAAATCATAAGTTGCCTAGAAATGATACTTTGGGAAATATCCAATGATATAAAGAGGTGATTAAGCCAGTGGGTGAATCACTGGCACCAAGTTAGTCTTCCAACACCTCTATGTCATGGAACTCGGTTCCCCAAATCCTCCTTTCCTTTCCCAGCAGTCTGTTTGGTGTCTGCACCTATAACATAATGTTGCTGTCTCAGGGACTGGCTCTACCTCCCCATTGCCAGTGTCCCTAAGCAGTTTCTGCAACTTTTCTAGACTTCCCCCTCCCTTTTTCCTTTGTTTGCAGATTGGGTTTTGAATTACAGAAAGATTGCACTGAAGGGGAAAAAAAAAAGCAAATCCAAGGAAATTTTTGCCAACTCCCAAAGTCCTCCTCTGATAGTGGAAGACATTATCTCGTTTCTGACTGACCCTACTGAGAGAAAGGAAAACGAACTGATGATAAGGAGTTCAAAGTGCAAAGTGCAAACTGGAAAGAAAATATGTGTGCATTTTGCAATGTGTTCTCTCCAAGGATATGCCGATCAGAAATGATCAGAGGTTCTTATGAGTAATCACAGACCAGTAAGTCAATAACATGGCACTGTCCCTTAAACAAAACAATTCAAAATTCAGACCAAAAAAAATTTCCCCAAACTAACCAGATCATTATGGGATAGTTCTGCACCGTGTGTAGTTCTGTAAGATAAATAGAGGAAGGTAGGGCAGACCCAGAACCTTGACACCATGACGATGAAAATGCCAGCCAAAGCAGGTATGTAAGGGGCTCCCATGTGGAGTATCATGTTTATGGGAGAACAAAATTGAAGCCAGATTTTAGTGTAAGGCATAGGATTTACATACAAGGAAACATTTAGGGGCTTTGATTATTATTGAATAATTGATTCCAATAATTAGATATCCTTTAAATTAGATATTTTCACATCTCTAAGAAAGAAACAGGCAGGAAGTCTCTTCTAATTTCTCTAACTATGTTTTAGTTGGTTCCTCATGATTTGAGATGCTGTGCTGATTTACAAACTATTTAAACAATTGGTGGGAGGGAGCAATAGCTGTCCTATAAAGGTGATGACATGTAAACATAAGATAGTCAGTGCAATGGCTTAGTTTTGTTTCAAGGGCTTTTCAATGGAATGGTGGGAAAATCTGAAATGAAACCATAAACAATGCTAAAATTAACCTTTTTTAAGATTTATTTATGTGTGTTTTGTATGTACGAGTGTTTGCCTGCACGTATGTATGTGTGCAGTACCTGCGGAGGCCAGCAGAGGACATCAGATACCCTGGAACTGGAGTCACAGTGGGTTGTGAGCCTCCATGTGGATGCTGAGAAGTAAATCCAGGTCCTCTGCAAAAGCAGCAGGTGTGGGTAGTGCTAAGCCAGCTCTCCAGACCCCTAAAAGGAATTTTCAGTTTTGCTAAACACATTAAATCAAGTTTGTCTTAAACTAGAAAAATTATCTAAATAAAGCCAGCCAAACCATGATATTCTGGTCCCAACATATCATTATCCCAAGCTTATTAAGTTACTTCAAATTACTAAAGTATAGTAACTTTTAAACAAATAAAGAAAAATCAAAGGATTGAGGGGAGGGGTAAAGTGGTTTGTCTTTGTGGAGTTTGTCCTTTAGAACTTTAAATCCTTTTTTTAAAACATTATCAAGGGCAAAAGCCTCAAAAATAAGTTCTTATTCCATTGTAATTACAGTGAACAGTTGCCCTTTGAAGAACTCTGCTTGCAAATTTATAGCATTAACCCACACTAGGACTCGGAGTTTGCAAAACATGTTTGTTAAAAGACAGACGTCTAAAAACAAATAGACATGTCTCCCAACTCAATCGTTAGAAGACGTGCTGCTGATGTTTTTTTAGCGGAAAAATAGCAATTTACCAAACAATATTTATGGATGATTAAAAAAGATCACATGAAAAAGATGCTTGCCGCTGTGGTCAGCAGAAATTTAAATCAAAACAAGGAGGAGATGTGAAGAGACTAATGAGTATGGTAAGAAAATTTAACTGACAACACCATGTGCTGCTGAAGATATTAGAACAACTGAGACTATCTCCTGCTGCTGAAAGGAAACACACTTCAGCCTCTTCAGAAAATAGCATGGCTATTGTCTAACGTCTTACAGTGCCTTACCAGCGCTTGGCGAGATGGCTCAGCAGCAAAGAGCACACTCTGCTCTTGCAAAGGACCTGAGATCACATCCCAGCACCCACATCACCTTACAACCACTTGTCACTTAAGCTCCAGGGAGATACATTGCTTCTGGCCTCCCCATACAATGGCACTAATGTGCACAGACACACAAACAGGTACATAAATGCACACAATTTAAATGAAAATAAATATTTTAATTGTGCTTACCTATTAATCATGCTTTTGACCTATGGATCACATTTATAGGTGTTTTATTCAAGAGAGATGAAAAGATATGTCCATTAAAAGGCCTATAGACAAATTTTAATAGCAGCCTTATTCATAATTTAAAGAATTTGGAAGCAATCCAAATTTGCAGGAACCATTGAGTGGATAGGCAGAATAGGATGAAATTGAAAAATAGAATATTACTTAGGAAATGAAAAGGGAACAAATTAATAATACATACAACAGTATGGATAAACCTTAAAAACAATATGCAAAAATAGAAATCAGGCACACAAAAAAAACTACATGCCGTTCAATCTGCATGTATTCTAAGAAAGCCAATGATAAGGACATAAAAATAGTTATAAGAGAGAGGAAGGGCAGGTTGTACAGAAGTGTGACAGACCTTTGGAGTGATGGGAACACCTTATAACAAAATTGGGATTTAAGCTATGTGCGTGTGTACTGTTGTACTGTTTGTGTAACTTAAAAGATTATAAAGGGGAAGTTAAATAATTTTTGCTTTTTGTAAATTAAACTTTGATATACCTGATGATATACCACATTGCTGTTTCAGAAAAGTTCTCTGTATGTGAATAAATGTGCAACTTTGTGCCTGCACACACACAGATGCATGTACACACACACACACACACACACACACACACACACACAAATAAAGCAGTCAAGCAGCTGGCCTTTCACTGATGGTGGGAATTCAGAGGATTCACTCATGTGCTATGGCTGCATGCCACATGACTAGTGGACTTTAAATAATGGGGCATTTTACAAACAACATATCCACAACCCCATGAATCAGCATCACTCATCAATAAGTTTTTCTCATCTAATTTTGTTTCACTTTTTGTTTATTTTTTCCTCTAAGTGAAAGAAAAGTTGGCAGTTGACCAGGTGGGAGCCCAGCCACCCCCCAGCTCTCCTAACATGTTCAAGCACCCTTTATAGGATCTTATACTTGACGGGCAATAATGAAAACGTTACCATCAGGTCTCAGTGCATACTACAGGGTTATACTTTTTACCTAAATGGTTCCTACCCACAAAAGTAAGAACCTGACGTCACCACAGCAGGCCCACAGCAGTGTTGGGTATGTGAAAAGCCATTACCAGAAAGATTCATTTCTACCCCACTCTAGACCTTTTGTTGTAATTCCTTATATAAAAATCCCCTTTTTCCCTTGACCATTAATACTGATAATTATATCTGTATTTCTTAAGAATATTATGAGTTGCCATTTCTGCATAGTAGCAGATTGAATTTATTCACCTTACGGATATATTATTATCACAGATAATAACTGCAGCATGATAATTATCATTAATTATTCATTTGGATTAAGAGGCAAATAGGCTTGTATTCAAGGGTCTTCCAGAACACTGTTCATTGTTCCTGAGCCCCGTGTGCCAGTGTGACTAATTCATACTCTTTTCTGAGCCACTGTTGACATCTGACGGGTCCCATATGTATTTATTTGAAAATATAATAAAAGGAGTGAGGATACCATCTCAAGATGGAGTCACTAAAACAGACATATGGCTTCTTCACTGCCCTTTAAGTGAGAGCATGTGATTGTCTGTGAGAGCCAGGCTGCTGTGAGCATTGCATTAGTAGATGTGTATGTATTCCTTTCTCTGCATCCTGGACTTGGACTATTTAAACATATATAAGTCCGTACATTTACATAATAGCTTTTTGTAAAATAATAATAATAATAATAATAATAATAATAATAATGTAAGTGATACAGTTTATCTTTTGTTGAACCAAGTGCTTTGGTACAGTTTGCTTGTATTTTAAAATGACTTAAGTTTAATATGCAAAATGCAAGTGCAAAGTTTAGAAATCTGTGATGAAATCAAGATGAGAAGGGAGCAAAGCAAAGGAGGCACACAGCTTGTAAAATTGGTTCTGGTCCTGGTTTAGTTAACACACACTAATATGGAGATGGATATATTGGAAGCATCTTTTTTTCTCTTGGTCTTAGTCCTTATCTTTTCAATCTGTAACTTAGATTTGTACTTCTAAATGGAAATAAAGAAGCAATTGGAAGTGTGTCGAATTATATCTGCAAATCTCGAAGGCTTAGCTGACTGAGGTTTGCATATTGGAATGACTGCATGGTTTTACCCCTCTCTCTCTTCTGTCTAGTGGAGGAATGAAAGGAGATGACACAGTAGTGACTTGTATTTTAAGTCGTTTTGTGCTTATGTTAGTCAATATACTGCGTGTCATCACTTGTTTACTACTCCTAGTATTTTGCCATGCTGGTGGATGTCAGCTCACATCATTCCCATTTATACACAAGAAGCTAAGCTAGATTAGTGGTAGTGTTACTCAAGCATTGCTACTTTAAGTAGTAGTACTTAAATGGAGAAGATTAAGTAGTAGTATTTAATTAGGAGTACACAGTGGTGGAGCTGAATCAGGAACCTACATCTCCTGACTCTTAGGTCCTGTTTCTATGTCTCCCTGAGCACATCTGTACACAGTCTAATAAACGCTGAAGGGAAAAAGGAATAGAACTTTGAAAACTCTATTCCAGATGCACAGAATTTCAGAGGAAGAAAACCTCGGGATGGTGGTGATGGGGCTCTGCTGGTGCCATTCCACGCAGCTTTTCTAAGAAGAAAACCATCATGGTAAGCACCGTTTACCCTCTTAGCAGATTTTTCCAATGCTTGGTACAGTCTTGTGGTCAATAGGCACAATGCACAGCATATCTCCAGAACTTATATCTTACATACATGAAGTTCTATGCCCCTAATCAGCACCACACTCCAGCTAGTCACTCTTCCTTTCCTCCCATTTTACACACTAATAATCCTAGTGTGTTCACATAAGACTGATAGGGGACATGCATAGAGATACACTTGTGAATAGTATACCCAATTCTCATTTGTTAGTAGAAAACACAGTTTAAGCCAGGCGGTGGTGGTGCACGCCTTTAATCCCAGCACTCGGGAGGCAGAGGCAGGTGGATCTCTGTGAGTTCTAGGCCAGCCTGGGCTACAGAGCGAGATCCAGGAAAGGTGCAAAGCTACACAGAGAAATCCTGACTCAAAAACCAAAAAAGAAAAGAAAACACAGTTTAATCTGTTATGCTTATAATAATAGTCATTAATATATGTTTAGCATATGCATTATCCTGCACTGAGCAAATTCTATACATTACCTATAGAGAAGACTGGTGACTAAATATCTCCCTCTGACCACGGAGTTGTTCAGAAAGAAGTTTTAATCTACAAGAAACAAGATTATTTAACAATTAACAAAGCAGGAGAATGACTTTGAAACATTTCTTAGGAAAGATGGAGATGTAGCCATTTCCTGGCGTGCAAAAGGCCCTAGGCTCTAACCCCCAAGTGACTAGGCTGGAGAATCCTAAGTTCAAGGCCAACCAGTGATTCATTGTCAGACGTTGTTTCAAAAAGACTGAGAGACAGGGTCACAATGCTTACCTACCATACACAAGGTCCTTGGTTCTATCTCAAGAACCAAAAAATTCATTCATTACTTCTTGGGGATTTGGACCCTCACTTTGTTTCACAAGCATTCTTCCAATATAAAATATTCTAGGCTCTAGCCAAGGAACCAGAGTTGTACCTCAGAGCAGCACAAGGGCCCTGTACTTGAACAGTGTCTGTCTTGTTAGAAAAGATATATAATGTACAAACACTTCCTAGGAGTGAAACCACTACACAGAAAAAGAATGTAAAGAGAGCAATAAGAGAGGTGGGTGTCTGGTGCATGAGCTGGCTTTCTGGATCCTATTACCTGTGGCTGGACACCTTGCTCATCCTTGGGCCGGGGGGGGGGGGGGGGGGGGGGGCGAGGGGGGTGCTGGGTCCTGCCTCAACTGAATGTACCAGGCTTTGCTGTCCCTCTATGGGAGAACTTACCCTTTTGGAGGAGGGGATGAGGGGTAGATCAAGGAGGGGTCAGGTGGCGGGGGGGGGCAGTGGGAGAATGGATGAGGGGAGATCTGTAGTTAGTATGTAAAATGAATAAAAAAATTTTTAAAAAGGAAGGTGGGTGTAACCTTGGTCGAATTCTTAGGATTGGATAGACAGAGAAGGCACTGTGAGTGAAGGCAAGGAGCGGTGTGGATAGAGACTGTGCATCTCAAGCCAGCCAGAAAATGCAAAAATATTCATATAAATGCATGTTTTGAAAAAAATTGAATCAGAACTCACAAAGCACTTTGCACTGGATAAAAATGTTCCTGCTGACTATATTTAATTTGTTGTCAGCCTCTTTAATTTTTCTGAACACTTTTTCTCTCTTGCTCTGAATAAGATTCTTTTCTGGCTGCATCTCTTTGATCTGATTGTTTATGTATTTCTTTTGGGCCATGTTATGTTGACAATTCTGTCGACTCCTTGAAATCAGATTCTAAAAATGGAATACTCTTCTAATGGTGATGATCACTGGAATATAAAATAACTTGGAATCATGGGGGGGAAAGCCATGAATTATAGTTGCTTTATAACTGGATTACAGAATGCATCGATGGGCTGGAGGAAGAAACCAAATGACATGGATTGCTTGTCCTGATGCTCTCTGCTTTTCAGAAAGGAAAACTGACTTTAAATCAATCATATCTATTTAAGAGAAGGTTAAGAGCTAGGATTTCTTGAAAGCTGATGTTGTGCAAAGGTTCTGGCTAAGAATTCCCCTTGTCATTCCTGACCCTCATGGTGACCCTCTGCAGCTGGTATCAGTACTCCACAGCCAGATCAGGAAACTGAGGCTGAGACACAGTAGCAGTCCTGAGTTTTTCCAGCCTCTTTCCCCGCTCCAAAGTGTGTACTTTTAATTGCCATCTCCTAATTACAGCTGGGTGACAACAAAGGCTTTCAACAGTGTACAGTACAGTCACATTGCTGTTTACAATAGAGAATTCTGGTAGCAGTGGAGAAAGTGTGGAATTAGGAAAAGTGGGAGGAATTTTCAATTCAGGAGAGAGACACGTAGGACCTTAAACTACGGTTAACAGTGACTATGGGAACACTTGGTCACCTGCCAGAGGATGCTGATGAAATGTCCTTTCAAAAGTCAGGTGATGGAAATGCCTATTCAAATAAGCCACAGGATAATTGTGTTGCCATGGTTTATGTAATTTTTCCTGTGGCAGAGGAAAGCCAGCTTTTATTTCTCTTTGTCTCATGGCTCTCCAAGGTAAAACATTGTCCCGGAAAGAGATGGTGTATCAATATTATATGTCAATAAACAGACACAGATTTTGCATTTGAAACATGTCACTAGATGACCACTGGAAGTTACTACCATTATAGGGATTTTCATTAACCTCACTGGAGAAGACCCTTGCTTGATGGCTTCTTTAGATCTTTAAACAGTTTGTCAGTGATGGCAAATTCTGTAGGAGAGTCTATTCTGAACCATTAACTTCCTGAAAGGCGAACATGGGTTGGTTACCAGAAATGCCGTAACTGAAGCAGGTTGGGCTGCAGGTGAAGGCTGGGTGTTTGTCTTGAGAATTAAAAACTATGAGACACTTCTGTATATAACTGATTTTTAAAACATAACACATTTTTAAAGGTGAAAAAAAAAGAGAGAAATCCCAACTAAACTCCCATCACCAGGTCTCTGAAATACCTTTCTGTCCTTTTGAAACAAACATGAGCTTCAGCTCTCTGCTCTAGCAGAAATGAAAAAGATGCTTTGATAAAACTGGATGCGGTGACACAAATCTATAATCCCAGCAGTTGGGAAGCTGAGGTGAGGGCAAGGGGCTGCCTCAAGTTCAAGGCATAGTAAGGTTCGTGCTACCCTTGGCTACAAAGTGAGATTCTGTCTCAAAAAAATCAAACAAACCAAAGACAAGATGCTTTGGTATGTTTGCACAATTGCATGCTTGCATGATTTTCAAACTTGATTAAAAATATCAGTAACTATAATTCATTTTCCTAACCTAAACTGCTGTGCAGAAAGCACTGGGTACATGCTCATTCCTTGCTTTTGAAAAGAGGGAGTAATTATTCACATAAATGGCTTCTGTTTCCTTCATGTTAAAAAAGAAGACAGCATATGCACATAAGTCAAATAGAGTATAAGGGAGAAATAGATGCAGTGTAATAATGATAAGAAACCGTAATAGCTGCATGGAGGTAGATGGCAAATTGCCACTCATTACTCCAAAGGGGAGAAAGAAAGTTAGTGGGTAATTAGCAACATCAAATGCCAAATGGAAGGGTAGTCTGTAAGACAACAGTAAACATATTCTATGTTCAGTGAGACAGAAAGGAAAGGCTGGCAGAAATAAGAGCAGAGCAGGCACAGCAGCCGTGGGAAGAGGGCTTTTCGTGAAATGAAAAAATAAAATGGATCTTTCCAGCTCTCTTTCTCACTCCCAGTATTGTCACTTTTCAGCTTATTCTGGACTAGCAGAAGCAACAGCCTAATTCAGGAAGCCAACTGAGCCCCACAATGTGAAAAAACTTGCACAGCCTTGATGCAGTGAGGAGGGGGCGCTCGGACCTGCCTTAACTGAATGTATCAGGCTTTGTTGACTCCCCATGGGAGGCCTTACCTTTTCAGAGGAGGAGATGGGGGTGCGTTGGTGTGGGAGGCTTAAGGGGAGCAGGAGGAGGGATGAGAAGGATATCTGTGGTCATTATGTAAAATGAATTAAAAAAATCTCCTAATAAAGAAAAAAAACTTGCTCTCGGTGAGCTAAAACATTCGCTGGGCAAGAAAAAATGCTTTCCAAAGGGAGAGCTATGAAATAGAAAATGGTGATTCAGCCGTGGAAAATCAAAGAACGCATAATTATGCTAGTGTGAGGAAGGACCTAAGGGATGTGAATCAGTCTGGTCAGCCACATTCATATGCACAGGAAGTAATTAAGGGGAAGAACTTTCAGAATAAAGACAAACAATGATTGGAAGATGTCTACATATCGACTAGTTCTCAGTATTCACTGGAGTCAAAGCTCCCTAGGCCAACTAAATGCCTTCATTTCAGTGATCTTTAGAGAGATTTTGGTCTTTTCTCTCGGTTATCTATTAATTGTGCAGGGAAGCTTTCTGCACATATGTAGATAAAATGTGTGAGAGTAATATGTACAAGGAGGAAGCTTGCAAATATTAACAACTGTTGATTCATCTTCAGTGATTTCAAAAATGTTTAGATGTATACAAAGTTCATTTACATCATCCTGTTTGCTCTGCATACTCCATACTTAAGGAACTGTTATTTCAAATCTCAGCCACAAGAAATGAAGGCCCAAAGCTTTGTCTTGCTCAAAATAAAGTCAAAGCTTGAACTCAGATCTCTCAAACTACTAAACCTGAGCTCTTGGCAAAGAATAAGCAATAATATACATTACAGTTTAGAAGAACATTATAGAAAACAAGACTCAGACAAAGTTAGGATCTTCCCTCATTCAGTCTTTACAAGCGTCCTAAAAGGGAAAGGGGGGGTGGGATGAATGTGAGTGGTAAGGATGGTGATAAGGAAGAGGAGGGTGATGGTGGTGATAAGCGGAGGGACTGTGGTAATGGGGCTGTAGTGATGGTGATGTCTGTTCTGTAGATGAGAAAAGATGAGAGGTTAAGTGACCAGTTCAGAGTCACATAGCAGAACTACATGGCGAGATGACAGGAAAGCCTGTGTTTCAGCTTCTCTGCTGGCATCCTGGATCCTTCCTTCTGCCATCCCAGCACTATTTTGTACCTCAGCTATTGTGTTAGCTTGTTATTGCCATATGATAAGTATCCACAAATATGGATGTCCAAAACATACATTTATTTTCTCACATTGTTCCTAGGTCAGGAGTCTGGCTCCATATAGCTGGTCCCTTGGATCAGAGTGTCTCAGTGTGTTGACTTTGGAGGTAACCGGTTAATGTCCTTTCCAAAAACTCACATGATTGAAAAAAATTAGTTCCCTGTGATCATAAAAGTTGTGGTTTCTGCTTTCTCACTGGCTGTCGCCAGGGGCCTCTTTTGCTTTCTGGGGCCCTTACAATTCTTTGCCTTGTGGTCCATTCACAAACCCTCTTAAATTATGGCTGCCTACTTCCCTGACTTCAGAAGGCAACTCTCTCTGGGTTGTTGGCTTTCTAATAGCTCACCCAATTAGGTTGGACTCACTCAAGACAACCTCCCATTTGGTCAAACTGATAAGAAGTCTTAATTATATGCACCAAATAAAACCCTATAGATTTTCCATATAATTTAGTGTAATCACAGAAGTGATATCGCACTGTCTTTGCTAAATTTTACAGGTAGAAGCAAGTTACAGGGTCTCCTCATACTCAAGAACAGAGGACTATAAACAGTCATTAGGCATTGAGGATTGTCTTGGAACTCTGCACAATACACTTATGTTAGCATGACAACCTTTAGGACTCGTTTTCTGGCCCCTACAACTGAACCACTCCCTGCTCCCAGGTACTTTCCTGTACTTACCCATCATACACAGTGTATCCCTCAATGTGGTAATGGCTTGTCCCCCAACTAGAAGTTAATCCCTTCTAGTCAGCAATGTTATATCATCCACTGCAATATCTCCAACATCACTTGCAAGCCCTGACACTTCTTCAGCACATGATAAATGGCAGCAATTAATATTCAAATGGCCTTTCTTCAGAAATAGTAGTGCTTATCAATAAATAAGGTTTAACAGCCATGATATCTTCTTGGTTTTTAGCCAGTCTCGTATTCAGGCACATATGACAACTCAAACTCCTACATCACATTAGCAAATGCTGCTCTTCACATTTCCACTGATGGCAGATTTCTGATCCATTATTTCTTCACTATTTTCCCACTAGAGATAAGTTCATGCTAATGCTAGCCATGGGAATTTATCTTTACAACCCAGCTGATGAGCCTAGTCTTACTGTAACTTACTATGCTATGTTTGCCTGATATCCCTGGGAGGTCTGCTCTTTTCTGAAAAGATGGAGATGTGGATCTGGTGGAGAAGGAAGTAGGAGGAGAGGAGGGAGGAGAAACTGAGGTTGGATATATTATTTGAGAGAAGAAAAATAAATAATTTTTAAAAGAAATAGAACTTCAAACTAACTCATTTAAAATTACATAAATGAATAAAAATTTGATTTATCTAGTTGAAGACTGAGATATAGTCTAAAAATTCAGCAGCGTTAAAACAAAAAAAAAAAAATGCAGACCAGGGGAAGACTATGACCACATATTTTTAAATACCTACAAGCAAGAAAGTCTATGAAGAAAACTAAATAGAATATTTTGTAAGAAAGTAGAGAGCAAATTTGAGGCCATAGAAAACAGATCCATCGGAGGGGGGGGGGGGGTGTTTCAAAGTCTAAAGCCATAAAGTAAAGC